>NW_009705572.1:9062-56057 GCF_000703405.1 Apaloderma vittatum | reverse complement strand
TGGCCTGTAATTTCTGCAGACAGGTAAGTCTTAGGAAGTGGCTACTGAAGGGGGAAGGTTTGTTTTGTTCTCTAGGTTGAGCATAAGTAATTGTTGCAAATAATATTGGATATTTGCGTTTGAGCTTCAGTGCCTTCCTTGCAGTTGGTATCATGAGTCACATGCTATTTGATGTCCTGGCTGGGTAAAGATAGCTCTTGCAGTGAGGGTGTGACGAAATAGCTCCATGGACGGGGGCAGCAAGCAAGACTGAGAATGAATGGAAAAGCGGAGAGCTAGAGAGCTTGCTGAACTGAGACCTTTTTCTTTGTAGGTCATACAACCCTTGCCTGCAGCGTCATTCCTAGAAAAATCAGGCTACTGCAGGATTGATTGGCTGAGGCCAGAGCTCAGATGTAATTTTCTCCTGTCGCATTCAGAAGAGCCCTAAGTAATTGATTTTATGTGTACGTGTGCAGCTTGCATAGCCCAGCAATGGAGGGTGTGGCTGTGTCCTGCTCCAGCTCGTTTAACTTGCCTCTGACCCAGGGCTATGGCACATTGAGGTTTGTCCTTTCACAGTGGAAAGCAGCTCCCATTTAAAATATGGTGACTGCATTATCAGTCATCGGCATGCAATGGACACAGAGAGTCCTCACAGAAGAGAGTCTTCCAAAGGGACTTGATTAGATGGCAGGGAGAGGCAAACAGCAAACCCAGAATATCGTGCTAGTACAGGTTGTGTCAATCTGCTTGCTTTTTATTCTTTTTATCTGACAAATAGTTGGGTTC
Organism: Apaloderma vittatum; assembly: GCF_000703405.1. Taxonomy (NCBI): domain Eukaryota; kingdom Metazoa; phylum Chordata; class Aves; order Trogoniformes; family Trogonidae; genus Apaloderma; species Apaloderma vittatum. Next base: position 55,286 of record NW_009705572.1, on the reverse strand, counting down.
TCTCTACTCAGACGTTTTCATTAGTAAAACTTTTGTAAATATTCATATGTATGCCCTGGGACAAAGCAGGTTATTTTGATTTGGTTTGACTCTGGCAGCTCTGAACTGCATTGAATCGGTAGTGGTGGAAAATGGCAAAAGAGCCACTCCAGTGTACAAACACAGATTTGAAAGTCAGATTACTGTGGTTTAGCGTGCTACTGCTGATCAGCTGGGTTACAGTAACTCCCCACTTCTAACCCATTCTGTCACTCTCCTGATGCATCTGCCAGAAAAGAAGAGTATTTGGCTAGGAGTTAAAAGGTTCAGTTCCACTGATTTCATCTACTACCACAGGCTTCCTTGCAACTTTGGGCAAGTTCCTTTTGCTTTTTCCCAGCCTCCATCATTCATCAGTAATGCAAAGGTAATACCCAAGCATTTTTTTCCACAGACACTAGATTCTTTCTGTGTTATGTGATCTTTGTAAATGTGTTTACCTAGTAATAGCTGTAACTGGAGGAAAGATCAGTCCTAAGATCAACAGTCCTTTGTTTTGAGTAGCTCTTACATGAACTGGAAGCATATTTTCTGCGATCCATTCACATAGTCAAAACTCAGCTGAGAGCACCAGTTCTAGCAAAGGCAATGCATTATACAAGGGGGAAAACTTTTATAGCCATAGGAGCTCGATTACAAGATCACTCATTTTTATCTTCCTGTGCCTCCCGTCTTTGCAAATTATCAATCCTTATGTAACAGCTGGCTCTTACTAAGTGTATGTACAACACTTAGTTCAGCTGAGGTATCTAGTTACAGATCTCCCCAAAAGGGATGAGCAAATCTCTGCTTCTGACTGTAATTGGAGTTCTAAGGATAGTATCCTTCTCTACACCAGAAATTTCATACTGTAGTCTTTCTGTGGTGGTACTCAAGCACTTACCTGTGTGACTGTACTGGTGGTGAAATGTCCCACTAGCTTTCCTAGGCTGGTGAATGCAAGTATTGGGGTTTTTTATTCACTTAGGGATTTCTTGCTGTTTAAGATGATCTCTTTCAGAGTCACTTTTTTATTATTATTATTACTCTTTGACTGGCAAGATTAATGTGTCAGTGTTATGAGTTTTTCAATTTTTGCAGTAGGAAGACCTTTAACCCAGACTTCCAGCAGGGAAATTGGTTGAAATTCCCAATGATATGCAAGTTCTGCCTGAAGGAAGGCCTTGTAGGGTTGGGGCCCAATTTATATTACTTGACACTTTACATAGTGGTATCAGAATGCTTGTCTAACAAACGCAAGACAAAGCCCAACCTGAGACAGATTGTAACACAGTAGAATAACATACACTGCAAGCCAGTTACTTGACTGTTAATTTGCGTAGGGCAAGAGTGCACCATCCACTTTTTGTGGCTTTTGGTTTGGGGATTTGGTTTTGATTTTATTTTTTTTTCGTTGGTCAGTTCTAGCCCAAAAGGTCCACATTCCTGAAGAGAAACAACCAGTTCGTGCTTCCAAATGTCTCAATTTAATTAGATTTGGCATGTCAAGCTTTTAGAGGAAATTGCCATTTTTGGGAAGTTGCATGGGTCAGACATAGCTTCTGCTACTTCTCTCAGGCTTACTTTTACATAATAATATCAGTGGTTTGAAATCTGTGTTTTAGGCTTGCTTTTCATAGGAATCCCAAGTGAGCTAACAACAGAAAAGAGAAATTTTTTTTCTTCATTTGATTTTTCCCTTCCCCCCCCCCACCTCCTCCAGCACAATGTTTAGTGATCATACACTTGAAATGGGAATTGAGGGAGGGATTGCAGAACTCTGCTCTTCAAAACAGAGATGCTCTTTATGTTCTGTCCGCAAAATTGTTCTGTTTTTAAAACTTACTTTATTTTTAGCATCCCTGCTGCAGTGTTTAGAGAAATTGTATTTTGTTATGAAGAAAATGGATGTCTCTAATGGTACTATGTCTCCTACTTGATGTGCTGGAAGGCCTGACAAGTGGGTGCCTTCATACCTTTACGCTTGACAGCTGAATTACTTGCTGCTGAGTAAGTTCGTGGCATACATGGTGCTTGTAGGATGAATCCTCTTTCAACCTCTTGCTGACCAACAGCACCTATGCAAAGTAGTACCTGTGTTGCATCTTCTGCAGGCAGTTGGAGAAGAAAAAAAAGAAAAAGGCAAGCCGTTTCCTACCAATGCTGTCGGGATCACGTGCCATGGGCAGACCCCTGTGTCTTTAGAGTGAAGAACACAGTTGCCATTTCCCTAGCCCTTGGCACCATCTGCAAAATGCAGTCATCGATCCTCAGCACAGGCAAAGCAGGGGCCTGTAAAGGGCCCCTCGGTCCACAACCCGCCACGGAGCGGGGTGGCACCGCAGTCGGTATCGATCCGTGCTCGAGAAATCGGCGACCATTGTATTATATAATTATTGATGTAGCTGGAAAATGCCACAGGCGAAGCACAGCTCGCTATTTGTTATGCTGTATTGTCTCTCTCGCCTGCACTGGGCCTCTGTGTTTTGCCTCTTGTGTTCCCATTGCATGTTTATTTATACCGTGTGCCTTTAGCTTTCATATTTCTCCTGCGAATCCAACTTGGAAAAACCAGCTCTAGTTCTTGTTCAGGAGAAGGAGAGGTGGGCTGGAAGGAAATGAATTCCTCCAGGCACTCCTGGAGGCCCTAAGCTGAATACAAAAACCAGGGAGAAGGCGTGAGCCGGGAAATGTGGCTTGGGAAGCAGAAGGCCCTTTTTATCTCAGCAAGGCCCACAGGAACTGTCAGTCTTTTGATAAAAATGTAGGCTTTAGAAGCAGCCATAAAGTACAGCCTTATCCATCAAGCAGTTGGGACAAATAGGTTTAGACCTAATTTGCAGTAGCAATTAACTGAAGTCCGGCCAAATCCTCTTAAAGCCCTTTGGGATTGTACATATTCGGTACCTATGCCTTCCCAGGGAGTGGTGAGGTTGTCCCATCACAAACTTCAGCTGATTTCTGAAGAGCTGCCTGGTGCAGGAGCATGCTCTCCAGAAGCTGACAAGTGAGGTGAGTTGGGTGATGCTGCATCAAGGAGACAGGTTGCAGGATGGGTCTAAGGTGTCTTGGCAAATGCAGGAATAGGAACATGGAAATAAGAATGTGGAGATTAAAAGAGGTTGGCAGAGCTGTGTGTGAGGACCACCAGCTGAGGGGTTACAGGGCAAGAAGTGGAGGGCAGCAGGAGAGCTGGTGTGGGGAGACTGCAGCTGGGGTATCTGTTTATGTGAGCTCAGATGTGGAGGGTTTCCAGGACAGGAGTGAAGGAGTCGGACTTTTCCATGCAGGCATGAGGAGGGCACCAGAAGGCAAAGCCCTTGCTGTACCACAGCGCATGTGTGAGACCCTCGGAGCGTGCATACGCTAGTACTCCATTCCACTGGGGCAGAAAGTTATTAGTTGAAGTGTAAAGATTAAAGACTACAAGGTGCAGGATTAAATAACTGCACAGGGTCCAGGTATCTGGAGGGCACAGTTCTGTGCGAGTCAAGGGAAGGCAGACTGGCTGACAATGTTGGGATAACGGGGCTTTCTCATTATGGAGTGATGCATTTCCAGCATGTGCAATGGGTTACCGGTATGTGTGTGTATGGGACTGCCCTCTTCTGGAGGAAATAGGCTCTGCTCTCCTTTTCCTCACCTGGCTTCCTTAGTCCTGCATTGCTTGCTCTGATGGTGAGATTGCAGTGCAACACACACCCAGGCACCTGGCATTGGGAGTGTGTGCAGGAGGCTATTTAAAAAAAAAAAAATCTTCTGGGATCCCTGTCAACTCTTACATTATTGATGAAAAATTTTGTTTTCTTAGCACAGGTAAGGTATAGGTTGAATTGGTCGTCTCTGTGTGTCGAGCAGGAGAAGTCTTGAAACAATACACTGTATGCCAGAGTCATCGTGTGGCCGAGAGCCCATGGGGTGGCAGCTATCAGTAGTAGTATTTGTGTTGTACCCTGAAATGATGGGGGAAAGCTGAGCTCTGTGAACAGATCACTGCTGGGACAGAAAGGATTCCAGATGTAAAACTGACTGTATAGGGTTTGCTTCTGGGTGCAACATAGGTGTGAGCTTCAGCAGTGCCTCTTGACTAGCCAGTGGCAAGATGTAAGCATCTTGCAGCATCATGCTGGAACCAATTCCAAACTTTCTCCAGCTCCAAAGCAGCAGACTGGAATAAAGGGTGGGTCTCAGCTTAATTTCACAAGCAGAGGTGGCTGATGAAGAAAGATAAGAGTGACAAGGCATGGATAAGACTTGTGCTTTGTGGGGATGCAGCTGCTGGAGCTACCTGGGTCTGCAGGCTTCTGCTAAAACTGTTCTACCTCCAAAAGTCATACAGCTGTTGCCTCAGGAGAGCAGAAATCATAGAATCATAGAATTGCCAGGGTTGGAAGGGACCTCAGAGATCATCTTGTTCCAACCCCCTTGCCATGGGCAGGGACATCCCCCACTAGATCACCCTGCCCAGAGTCCCATCCAGCCTGGCCTTAACTTCCAGGGATGGGGCTTCCACCCTTTGGTGTTGGTGGGTGCTCTCTGAGCACAGAGAAGAACTTGCTTTATTCCCCAACCTGCAGCTGCCATTGCGGTGATATTTTAAGTCAGTCTTTTATTGCTCTTCAGAGAGGGCCTATTTCTACTTGACATAGCACCACAGTGCTCGTCCACCTCCAGCTGCAGGATAAAACACAGTGCCACCCTGCATCTCCAAGCAGAATGCTGCTGTAGGGAGTCGGTAAGCAATCAGCAGAGATTCACCGACGACTGCGATGCTGTAAAATAGCCTCTCAGCACAAGATACAGGGAGGCGCTTACCAAGGCGACGGGGAAACTATACATTTCTTTTTGCCAATCCATTAATCAAAGTGCCCGCGGTTCCCATTCTGGTGAGGCAGGTGAGACTCTAATAAATATTGAGCAGCAAAACTTGATCCGTATCCAGGCTCTCGGAGCATTTTCATAAATAAGAAGTTGCAAAACAATAAAATAAACCAGTCCACTTCCCAGCCTCTCCTTTATGAGCTCTAATTTGTGGTTGCAGGGCTGTGCAGCTGGCAAGGCTGGCTGGGCTTTCGCTGGTTATGAGGAGCTGGATAGCTGAGACAAGCTCTCTGGAAAGAAGGAGGTTTACTTCCTCCCTCCGCTATCGATGGATTGTGTGTGACGGGGCCTGCAGCTGGATTATTCCCTGACACTGCAGTTGTGGCAAGCCGTTTTCTCAAGGCCCACTTTGTACTGTCTTGATCTTATTACTGATGATGGCCTTGGAGTCAATACAGAGTTGGTTTCACATCTCAACAGAAGGCAAGCAGAGGAAGCCCTTCTCCAGGCCTGATGCTGCAGTCCTTGTGTGCTGAGTAGCTCCATCGATTTATGCAGGACTATTCACATAAACAAATACTTTGTGTTACACTTTTTTTTTTTTTCAGGTAAACCTTTCAGCTCGTATGACTTTAAAATTTTTCTTTTCACCTGTTTATAAGCATAGTTTCACACAGAAACATAGCTTCTATGAGCACCGTATCTGGCTATCTTTCATTCTTCAGTAATTACTAAACATCTTGACTGATTTCAGCTAAACTGAAATCTCAGAGATGTTTACTCTTTATAGTTTTGTTGAAAAGACCAGGAAAATGACCTTGTTAATTCTGCAGTTCCATGAACTCAGCTATATCTTTGGACACCAGAGACTCTAACCAGAAGAAAGGTTAGCAATGTCCAGGTAGTGGGAAAAGCCTCGCTTGGAGTCTAAATACACAAAACCATGCTCATCCTTCCCCTCCTCTTCCACCACTAAAAAAAGAAAAAACAAACAAAAAACCCCACTCCAAATAATGTTCTCGCCACTGTTGCCCAACACATACCAACCCTCTTGAGAAACAGATATCTCTAATTCCAGTGCTTACAGAAGAACTTGCTAGCACTGTTGGCATTTCAGCAAGACATGGAGCACAGCCCATTTACCATATTGGGCTGTTGATCCAACAGGGCCCCTGTTACTTTTTGCGTATTTTTTGACTTCATAGTCTAGAGGAATGTAAAGAAAATCCCATAATGCCTCTGTCCAAAGTTGCACTGGGGTGTATTGGGATGGGAAGTTTGGAAATAAGGACGATGAGAACAGTCCTTTGAAAATCCACTCAGGTTCCCAAAACCTTGGGATTTGATGATTAGTATTATCCCACTCTAGTGATCAATAGGCAAGCAAGCAAGGTCTTGTTAAGGCAGGGGAGTCCAGGGCTTGGGTATTGCAGGCTGGTGCTGAAATTGTTTGTGCTGCATTTTACATCTTTTTCTTTTTTCCCCTCAATGAGACAGGATGGTGCTTTGTCAGCTTGTTAACAAAGTGCTTTGAGACCCCAGAATAAAAGGTGCCTAGGAATCCAAAGTAGCATTGTTATTACTGATGCTGCGTTAATAACATTAAGGCTTTCTGTTCGTTTTTAGACATCAGTCCTGATGTTGATTTTTTTTTTTTTTTTTTTTTTTTTTTTTTTTTTAGTAGCAGACAGTGTAACAGGTAGGTTTGTGTGCTCTCCTGCACGGGTTCAAATACACCATGTATTTTGCTTCATTTTAGTGCAGGCATGTGATTGAGGAGAGAGAAGTTGAGAGGCTTTGGGGGAAGTTTTTTTGGGGGGTCTTTCTGCAGTGTTGTTCTCAGTATAACTGGAAGCAACAATTCTGACAAATCTCTGGGAAAGGCTTGCTAACATCTAGGGGATTTTTTTTTTTCCTGCAACTTCCTGAAAGTTCTAAGATGTTTTCCTGAACTTTTTGAGATTTACCTATTTTAGTATCATACTTTGGCCCCTGGTAACCGAGCTTGAGATTCAGGGAGAGTTTTATGTGACTCATTTGTTCAGGCCTCTAGACTGCCATTGGTGTCAGTGGAACCAAGTGCCTGCTAACACTCATATTGCTGGTTCTAGGTGCCTTCTTGTGCTGCAGAGGGTTCAGTATGTGGGAGTACAAACGCATGCGGTAAATCTGAGACCTGGGTTGAATGAAACTGTTGGTTGTCTCTGCTTTTACATATGAGTAAAAGAGCCAGCCTGCAGTGTTCGCTGAAGTGCCACGATTCCATTTGCTTTTGGGTAGCCTACAGCAATGTACACAACTGAGGATTTTCCCTGGCTTTCTTTAGTACAGGCTACATTTTCATCCACTGTGTGCATTCGTAATAAGCATGTGTTGTTTATTTAAGAACTTAAAGGCTGTGCCAAAATTTTCTTTCCTTGGCATTAAATGTGTGGCCTAAGGGTATTCCAGCTATTGGTGAATAGAGGTATGTTTGTGTTCCCAGTGTCCAAAGTTTTGAACTAGGTCTGAGCTATCTACTGAGTTCATGCTATGTCATGCTAGGTGCAACCAGTGGTAGAGAGGCCCAGATGCTTTAAACCACTTTGCATTTTGCTGTGGGAAAAACTGGACTGTGGTTAAGAGTAATTGCAGTGTTTGTAAAACAAACTGCTTTCATTCTGGGTACTGGTCCTGCTCCACTAAAGGTGTGAGGGAGTAAGCTGGTAGAAGATCTGCTCTGGGGTCTTCTGAAGTGAGAAAAGGACACTCAGCAGGTAGAAAGAGGGCTTTCATCGTCTTCCATGCTTCAGCCTATCCCAGAGGGATGTTTCTTACTCATAAGAAATGGAGAGCAATGCTGTGTCCAGAAACTTCAGCTATTTGGAGAGCTGAGATGTGATTGCCCATTGCAGAGTTTGCCTGGATGGGGCAACCCATGGCTCCACCACTGAGGCATGAGCTGTGGGTTGCTGCCTGCAGGGAAGAGGAGTGCAGTGTCCTGCCCTGGGGTGCTGCACTTCAGAGGATTTGCAGCATCATGCATTCCTTCCAGAAAATGAAAGAGCACTCTCAGTTGCATGACTAGCACCGTTTCTCTCAGGGGTATCCTGTCCAAGTATTGACTAGGGTGAACATTGCTTACCTTGGGAAATCAATGAGATGACAGTCCAAGGTACTGCAGTAAGAAGACAGGCAAGGAGATATGTATCTGCCTCTGACTTTTTTCCACCTCAATAAATATGTTTCCCTAATCCACTGATGTTGTAACAATATGCAGTAATTACTGTGGCTGCATCCATCTCCTTTGATTTAATCAGACAGATAGTACATGTTAAGTATCAATTGATTATTAAAAGCATATTTGCTGATACTTCCAAATCCACATAATGACGCATAAACAGTTATTTACTGCACAACTATTAAAACTCAGCAACTTGACTTGCTTTTTACAATCAGTATTTATTTAACATGCAATGACCATCCTATCCCATTAAAACTAAATGTGTTAACTGTGTTTTGGGCATTTAATTTTAAGCTTTTCTTACCATGATATCAAATAATTAAAGAAAAGCCATTGTCTTAGCAGGCATTTGATGCTATGCAAATATATTTCAGAACAATCAGATTTTGATAACCTGCCATATTGTTAGCCTGGGTCATGGTAAACAAATCATTATGGTGTCTCTAGTAAAGTAGAAATTTCTGATAATGTAATTGTGTTTGAGTTTAAAAATCCCTTTATGATCTTTTGTCCTCCAAGATGTTCCCACCTTAGTTTATGTCCAAATCTCCTGGAACATAGGATATTCAGGGTTCCCTAACCAAGCAGAGTCCAGCTTTCCTATTTGGGGAAATCAGATCTGCTCTTTACTGCAGGTCTCAGTATGTTTAAGGCCATAAGTAGAGTCTTAAGAGGGACAATTCTCTTGGCTTTATATTAGTGTGCAGAAAAGATAGGCTATTTATTAAAATTAGGAGTAGCTCACAACCAAATTGTCTCTTCTTATCTTCCTTTCATATTGTGGGCTTGTGAGCTCCAGCAAATGCCCTTTCAGTAGTTCCCATAATGTTAGGGTAGTTGGGGCAGAGAATCCTGTAGAGTCTGAGTACTTCTCTGTAATGTAATTATGAGCTTTGTGACATATGGTGGTGGCTGCCTGGGCATAGGTGTTGTGCAGAAGTGGTGGTTGGTGCATGTGGCTGGTTATGAGGCAATCAGGATGGTTCTTCATTCCGTTCCTGAAAGTCCCTTCCCTCCTCTCTCTTTGTTACCAAGCCTGAAGCAGCTCAGAATGTGTTTTCTTTCCTTGCCAGAAGATATTTGAAGGCTCCATGATAGGGCATGAGTTCCATCTGCCTGCCCTTTCTGGAGTCTGCAGAGCTTTCCTGCAATTCCCTTATGCTTCAAAGCAAATAAATAAATATTTGCAGAGTTATTAAAGATTTATTGAAAATGCCATATATTTAAACCATCTTGCAAAAAAAATAGATGACTGAATATTTATTATTTACATGTTAGGTATCCTCTACATATTTATTTATTCCTCCTTAATCTGATCAGTGTTTTATAAATATTGCAGAAGACCCATCAATAATATAACAGGTTTTCATTAATCCAGAGGAATAATTAGAAGACATTTAGGATAATATTGCTCTGTACAAATATTGCATGAGCCTATGAAAAGAGATGTTTTGAAGAGCAGCCATCCCCCGTGTAGCTGAGGTATATTTGAGCACCCCTTGCCATGTCCAGGTAGGGACTGGCAAGTACCTTGCATGCCTTCTGTGTGCTGTCTGCCTCCTCCCATCACAGGGGCAAGTGCAAAGAGATCCTTGGAGTGACAAACCTGCTTTCCTAGGGGAGGACTGCTGCATGTAATCATTCTCTTGTGAAGCAAGGCCGTCTCCCACTTGGTATCAGTGTAGATTTGCATTCTGCATAATGGTGCGGCAGAGGCAAGGTAGTTGAGCAATTGCCCTTGCGCTATGCTGTCAGGTCTACTGGTCAGTGTTAAATTTTGCCCAGGGCACAGGTAATCATCTTTACCAGGGACAATCTTGTGAGCGAATGATCAATTATTGTGTTTTCAAAAATGATAACAAGCCTATATTTGTACTATTATTTCAAGATCATGAGGAACCATCACCTGTAGCTGCTCGTTCTTTACTCTTTCTCTACTGTTGTCTCAGATGAGAGGTTTCTGTCTCCAATTATTCTGCTTGGAAGCATTAAATTTAAAGAAAAAAAAAGAAAAGGATTGTACGTACTTCACTTTGTTCCTTCCCTAGTCCTTTTGAAAGTATGCTCACAAGGCAAAATTGCCAGTCTTATTCCCTACCCTGTATTCATTAAGACTTTGACCTTCTTAATGCTAAACTCTCACCAGAGGGGACTCTTCTGGCTTCCTCACTATCGTATAGCACAGAGTCTTTAATGTCAGAAGTGCAGAAATATTTGAGCCCAAGTCTCATCTAGTCCAACTGCCTGTGTCTGACACTTCGTAAGAAGATTTCAGCTGTGTGAAAGATGCTCACGCCTCCACTTTGAGATCATACACCTAGCTGAAGAGAGAACCTATCCTTAGCACAGATCAAGCTATGAAGTAAATTAGTTTCAGGGAAGCTGTTAATTGATTGTTACAGCCATGTTGTTTTGGTCTTTTAAGTGAATAACTTGTGCATTGCTAGATCTAAACAACCACTCTTGTGGAAAGACTTGAGTGCCAGTATGACTGTAAGCTAACAAAGGGCATGATAGTCTCTCTTTGTCTGTGCCTTAGTGTTGTGCAAGATCACCTCAGCTATTTTAGGAGCAGAATAACCATCCCATCAGATTACTTAGCTGCCAGGAGAAGCAAAGCGCAGCAGCTTGATCAGCATGTTGGACTAACGTGTCCACGCTTTTTCTAGGACCTAAATTAAATCATTCTGTGTGGCACCAACATCATCTTTGCTGTCCAGAGCCTAGGGCAAAGCAGCTCTTGCCTTTAGACAATGCAGACTTACAAATATTAGTGAACTTTGTTTGAGTTCCAGTCCTTGTACAGAAATACTACTTAGTATTATGTTCCTAAGCCTATAGAAGAGAAAACATAGCATCCTTTGAAACTTTCATTGTCCCTATGCAGGATGCAATTTGATTGTTGTTTGGCAGGGGGCAGAAAGTTGTTTGGTTCACTGGGGTGTTTCTGGGTTTAGCTGACTGGTGCAAAAGAAGACACACCAAAGACTGGGGCTGAAGGAATTGACTGTAACGTTTGGCTAGCGTAAGCAGCCAGCCTATCTTTTGCCTGAGGAAACAGTGAGACAGGAAGCATACAGACTGTATGTAAAAAATTTAATAGGAATAGGACTTAAGAACATGTTATTCCCATGGCACTGTTAAGCTCATTATTTCACCTCTCTGTTATCCTCACAGCATTTTTTCCTCTGTCCATGTTTTTCAGAGCCTTTAGAAGAACATCAACTCTAATTTTCAATGACTATTTGCTATACGTTATCTCATGATCCTTGCTGAAATCAGGGCTGGGCTATTTTAAGCATCTTGACGAAGAAGGAGCTGTGAATTTGACCAGTAGCAATTTGACCAGTATCACATGTGATGTCTCCAGCAGAGCTAGTAGCTGAACCTCAGTCTCATAAGTATCTCTTGAGTTGCCAGGCGGAAGTCCCTCTTCCTTTGCTCTTCAGTTGTAAGAGATTGACAATATTAAATCTATGCTTCCCTTCAAAATGTGACTGCCCAAATGAATAGACCAAGATGAAAAGACTAGGCATGCATCCTTGTCCTTGCTTTCAAAGTCCCTGATTAGGATTTTGCCACTTACGGTTTGCCATTTGAGCTGCTTGTCAAATCTTTTGCCCATATGTCAAAAGACTGTCTTGCCTAGTAAGGTGCAATCCCAATTGGCCAGCACCTAGTCTGTCTTCTGGTTTCCCCTGAGCATTTGTTATGGCAGATCAGGCAGCCAAAAAGAGGGCTATTAACTGGATTGAAGGAGAATCCCAGAGTCAGAAGGTTTGCGATGATAAGCTTAAAACCACAATGAACTTTTCTCAAAGGAACAACGGGAAGTTCTGAGCTTGTACAAGAGTAGGTTAGGATTTAGCCTGGCTTAAGTGAGATGGAAGACAGACTGTGCTTACAGCAGTAGATGAGCAGGGCTTGGAATACAGAATGGGAGAATTTGATCTAAAGTTTGTGAGGGAAATCATAGAATCATAGAATGGCCTAGGCTGGAAGGGACCTTAGAGATCATCTAGTCCAACCTCCCTGTCATGGGCAGGGACGCCACCTCTCGACTAGATCAGGCAACACATGGGGACCGAGCGGGAATCGAACCCGCGACCTCAGTGTTGCTCATTGTCAGCACTGCGCTCAAACCACTGAGCTAACCAGCCCCCTAAATGTATTAAGCATATGAAAGAGCAGTGGACAGATGAAGACAACATCTACAGAAAGACTGTGGAGAGAGGGAATGGGAAAATGTGTGACTTCCTCTGGGAATGAAAGTCCAAAATACAGCTGTCAGTTTAGAAACAGTAAAGACTGTGGATCAGTAGCATAGTCCTGCGAAGGTACTTAGTGCTCTAATACACCTCACAAAAAGGCTTTTGCACTGAATGGCATCAGTCTTACGACAACAGGAGGGCTACTTCATGAAGTGAGAACGTGATCCAGTAGCAATAGTCCTTTACTGAGCTGAAAGCCCTTGGGTCCCAGAGTGGCACAGTAAGAGTAGGAAGTGCAGCAGAGCAGCCTGTCTTATTCTAGGAAATCATGTCAATCCATCAGCCAGGGTATGGAGAAACTGTACTGACTAGCATTGCTTTTAGAACATCCATCTCCTCTTTTAAGGCTGGTCCCACACAAACCTCTCTATCTTTCCTGTCCCTTTCCTCTGACCACATTGCAGCAGGTTGACTTCTAGCACCCAGTAACGCTTACACTTCAGCCCATGCTGTGAAAGGGTTGAAATTGATGTATTGTTAGAGGTGGTGAATGACAGCAGGGCAGTGGTGGAAGGATAGGAAAGGAAAGAGTTGGGGGTTTTAAACTGTATTTTTTAGGAATGCTTGCAACTGTCCGGTGTCTTCCATATGTTCTCCTTATGGAGAAAATAGTAATTTTGGCAGTAGGGACACAGAAAAGAAAAATTAATTTCTTTCCTGTTTGAAATCACTTGCAGAAAGAGGGAGGGCAAAACAGTTGCAGAGAGCCCCTACCATCAACATAGCATGGTGGAGGGGCAAGCAATAAAGTAGGAGAAACTCTGCATAGAAAATGCATCACAGTGTGAAGCAGAAGAGACTCTGTGGGCAGAGGTACATTGGCATTAGAAACTGGAGAGAACACACGTTGGCATATTCAATGCGTTGGCTTTTTTGGCAAACGGCTGAGCTTGGATTAATAAAATGTTCAGATAAAAATCAGAGTTTTATTAAAGTGTGCTCACACAGCAGCAGCGCCCGGCCGTGCTCCTGGAACATGAGCTGGAAGCCTGCCAGCAGTGCTCAGGAGTGCTGCTTATCATACCTGATAAGAAGGTCCTGCTGTGTGAGAGTGTGAAAGAGAGCGCAAGCGGCTGAGAAGAGGAGGCAGGAAGCTGGCAGCAACCCGTCTGCTTCTTGGCCCAAGCCTTGTTGCAAGCCCACTGGCCCGTAAGGGTTTGCCCCCTATATAAATCCAGCGCGCGTTGGAGGAAAAGCACACAGAGGCTTTCAGGAGAGCAAACAAGGCCAATTGCTCTTGCAGCAGCTCCCCTCGCCTTCCTCCGCTCCTCCTGCTCTTATCCTGCTAGCTGTTCCACAGTAGCTCCCCACCATATTTTAAACAAGACTTTTTCTTTACTTTGTCTTTTCTGTGTCAGCTTGCTCCATGCCAGAACTCAAAGCTAATTAAAAGGGAAATGGACTGGGCTTGCTTTTTTTTTTTTTTCCCTTCAGTAGTGAGCTGTTGGCAGAGTTTCTGAGCTACTAGGAATGGGGACTATGAACAGCAAGTTGGGAGTGGGAAGCCAGAAACTACCCTAGCTCCTCTGAGCAAAAACTGCAAGTCCTTCAACAGGCAGTGCACAGGCCTGCAAGTGCAGCATGTCTCTCAGTCCTTCCTTACGTGCTTTGCTCAGACTTTGCATCGCACTTGACTCTTTCAGCCTGTTCCTAGTGCTTTGTATTCACTGAATGTGCCAGTGATCCTTGTTGTGCTCTCTCATACCCCATTTGTGGAAATATGGCAAAATCTACTTTCTAAGAATATGAGGCTCCTCCAACTTCCTAGCAAAAATGGGTACAGTGGATCTCAAGACGATGCTGGAGAATAGCTGGATAAAGCAGATGTTGGGCTTGCTGTGTCACCAACTTATCTCCATGGATTGCACTTGTCCAGTCCTGGAATAGAAACTATAACTTGTGACTTGCCAGGTCATTCGCTAAGCAATGTGTCGCTAGGCAATGATGCTTGATTTTCCAGGGAAGGGAGGAAGCTATTGTTCGGTTAATTCACACATTCAGGAAAATTGTAGATGATGGACACGATATTGATATGAACATGCTATTCTGCAATAGTTTTCCTGGCCAGCTTCCAGCATTTATTCTATATGTGACATAGAGAAGAATAGTAGCCTTCAGACATCTTACTCAGACTATTCTTTTTAGTACAGTATTTTCCATTTTTAAGAATGTAAAATGCTGTTCTCCCTTGGTTTGTCTTTAAACTTAAGGCCCTGATTTCAAAGAGCCTTAAACTAATATGTTTAGACTTAATATGAACTAAAGGAGTTACCAGCTTTGTTGAATGCCTCCAGCATGGCATAATGGCCAGTAATTAACAATTCCCAACTGTGTCTCCATCCTAGCACTCCATCTTGCGAGTCACCTGCACAGGATTATCTGGAAAGCTTTTCTTTCTGCTTCACTAATTCAGATATCCCAGCTTAGGGGTAGGACATGGGGAAGACAGTGCAGAAAGCAGCCCGGGCTTTGCCTCATCACAAAAACTGCTTTTAGCTCACCCGCACAATCTTAGCGAGGGGCTGCACCTTCTGAGACAAAGGATGCTGGCATTATTCTCCTTCCTCTTATTCTGCACCACTGTAAAATTCCAGGTGAATGGCTGGCTTTTCTGCCTCCATCCTCAACTATTCATTAGAGGGGTGTTGGCATGTTTGGGATTACTATGTATCCACACCACTGCTCAGAGATTCTCTTCAAAGCTGGGCAACTTTCCAGCACATCATCTGCCTGCCTGCTGCATCTAGCCCCTTACCTCATGCTCTCTCTCCTCCAGTGCCCACCCCCTAAATGCGTTTGTGCTGACGGGCCCATCTTTCCTCATCCACAGACAGGAGATGTGATTAGAGGGAATCTAATTTGTTCGGAGTGCTCTGGCAATGGAGGGAAATTATTCTGCAGCAATATTTGCAAATGCATTCATCATGGAGTCCCTGGCAATCCGTCACCATGAGCTGATGACTTTGATCTTCATGAAGGTCTGATTAAAAGCACTTTTTAGTGTTCAGCCCAACTTCCCATCCTGCTCCTCCTGTTGTGCACCTAGACAAAAGGAAGGAATGATAGTAGAGGCCAGTTATGAGCCATCCATCCTTTGTGTCCCCTAAATCCAGGCTAGACATAAAGGCCTGGTCAGATGACACTGAACTGCTACCACAGTTTGAGGTCCTTTGGTCCTCTGATTTCCTCCATATCCAACAGCCTCATAAAGAATTGGCACTTTTTTTGTGCTCATTAAATTTGAGTCTTGTGTCTTGCCCAGGGTGAGGAGCAGATTTGCATAAGCCCTGTAGCTCTCTCTGCACCAAAAGCATTATCTCAGATACCTTCTCAGTTTGACTGTCTTGCAGACAGTAAGATTAGGTATATAGACCCTTCCCAACACCACAGCTTGACTCTAACCCGAGAGGAGCGGGATCAGGATCCGGTGAAAGAGAACGACAGTTTAGGTGGGACTTTCAGAGTGTAGCAGGCCCTACCTGGCAGCACAGGCCTGAGTATTGCACAGCTTCATGGCTTCTCTTTTGCTCTATAATCCCTTGTAACAGTTCATAGACCTCCTTAGCCAGCTGGATTTGGCATGTGAGTTACGGAACAGGAGAGAAGGTGGGATGCTGCACTGCAAAGACAGAGGCCCGAAGCTAGTCAAAGAGCAAAGAGGAAGGAGCAATTACATGAACTGAACTTTGGGCTTGCAAGCTTTGACAAATTAATGTCTGCAAAGGTTGAGGGGGTGCCATGCCTGTGTAGGCCCTATCTTCACATCCAGAACAAATCGTATGTACATCTTCTGTGTTGTGTTTGGTTTGCTTCATGTTGACTGAACTGAATAGGCTTGCTCATGTGCTAAAGTCATGTGGAAATGGCAGCCCAAGCAGAGCACGGCATGGAAGAATTAAAACACTGTAAACTCTCTTTCCAGTGTACCGAGTAGCATACTCAACATGTATGACCCTGAGTATCTAGTTGTCTCTCAGACTTGTGGTTTTGATGTGATGTATCTATAAGAGGTGTTCTATGGTAGCCTTGTTTAATAACTTTTCTATCGAGGCCATAATTTGATGGGAAGGTATTTCATTCCTAGGTGTTGCAGTGGGTCCCATGCAGCACCAGGGCCATTCCAATTGTTCTACTTGGCTTCAGTCCAGGTTATTGTGTTGGAGCCCTTTCCTTCCTTTTCTCCCTCTGCTAGCCTGCACTTCAGCAGTAGCTGATCTAGGTACACTAGATATGTAGCAAAATTACTTGCAGTGGTGTGCCCTTCCCCAGATTTGCAGAATGCAGCTTTCCACCATTTTGTGATCTGCTTCCCTTTTCCTCTTGTGGGTGCCCTTTGGCTTGGGAGGTCTGGGTGACATTTGCTTACTCCACATTCTTCCACCATGACTTGGCACTGTGATTTTCTTCCTCCATATGGCTTGTGAGTGTGACTCAGACTCCCTATTGTACCAGTATGTACTAGCGTACAGTTAGCGTAGCAGTGTGCTCTTAGGCTCTGCTGCCAGTCTAATTCCATGTCACGCATGGCACATCCTTCTCACTGCTGCATCTTGTGCAACCCCTGCAGAGTTATCTTTGAAGGCTGGTGTCTCTGCTTTACCCCTGTACACAGCTAAACCAGTTCAATTTGGTTTAGTCTAACCTCTAAATGTATCTACTAAAAGATTACTATGTTTTTCTTTTTTTTGTTAGGGACCTAAGAGGAAAATTGCAACTCACCACCCTGCTTTGACAACTTTTGCTCCACCTTGGAGGTGGGGAGGTCAGTCAGAGAGGCCTGTTTTTATGTTTGTGATGAGGACTGTTGTCCCACCTGTTGGGGGTTTTTGGCTTTTAGCAGTAAAATGCAACTGGGTACAGCTACCGAGGCCCATTGAGCTCAGCAGGTTTAGTGCTGCATATGAGAATGGTGCCTCTGTTTTGCTCGTTTACTACATACATACCTTGGGTCCAACTAGCTTAGAGTTCGCACTGCTGGAGAGCTCTTGAGTATAGATATGAGTAAAAGCAGTTTTCCCAGTTATCATCTGGGGAAATAAAGAATTTACTGGTGTTACTTAGGTACCATGCAGGTGAGATGATCCGTGTATTCTTTTACGGCACACAGTGGTGCTTGTGTGTGCATAGGCACGAGATGACTGTGAAGACCTGTGGATTATTAGTCACCCACTCCCATGCGCCTTGGGGAACGTGGATTCTGTGTGAGGGCAGCATGTAACCCTTAACTGGGTAGTGTTTTCCATTATGGCTCTGGTACAATTTCTATTCATATCTAGCCTTGAAAATGTCAGAGGCATAATTTCTTGACATGCTATGTTTCTTGACCCTTCTTGAAATAAAAGCATGCCTGCCTTGCAAGAGCTTTGAGAGAGAGCTCTGAAGCATGAGGGAGGCAGGAGGAGGACCAACTGAGGCGAGTCCTGTGTACTTCTTTCTCTAGCCCTGGTGCACAGGGAAGTGGTTGCAGGCTGTGTCATTGCAGCAGAGATGACTTTAAAGCTTGTCTAAAGATCTTGCAGTTCTGCCCACTAGCGCTTCCATGTTTAAAAGTATGTATCAGGCTTGTTGAGATCAGTTGTTTTCCCCAGACATCACTACAACTCATTGTCTAAACCACCATCTTCAAGATGCCCTAGACCTTCTTCCTGTCTCAGCTAGGCAGCTGAGGGCTTTTTCACAGCACCTGAGGTAGACTCCGAAACGCCTTGCTTTCTCAGTTCGTGAGGGAAGTAATAGAAGTGACTCCATGCTCCCTCACCTCCTGCAAAGCGCAAAATATTTCACGTTGACATTAGCAGGAGATATACTCCCCTATTACTTTGAAGAAAGAGCATAAGTACAGAGCCTGCTTATCTCATACCTGGTGTCCTCTGACTTCTGCATTTCATTTTCCCCACATACACAGAGTTATGCTTACTTTAGGCATGAGGATCTGGACTCCTGAATTAGATTTCGTGCACAACTTTCTTGAACACTTAATGAAGCTGTCTCTTCTTTCATCCAGGTTCTGTGCTATGGGCTGAAGGATCATGCTGACAGATGGGAAAGAAATAAGAACTAGAAACAAGTTACTACTAAACCACAGAGAAAGAGTTAGGTACTGCAGTAAACCAGGTAGCCAGCAGGAGCTCTGGCCTCTCCTTTTGCTAAATTGTCTATCTGAATGAACAAGCATGAGGTTAAAAAAACAAATGCTCTACAGACTGCAATGGATTTGGTAGTAGCAGCATCCCCACATTAACATTTACTGGCTATTCCCTGTTGCAGATTTGAGTACAGCATCGCAGGTGCCACTTTTAATGTCAGAAGCCTTGCTTGTTTTAAAACATAAAAAAATGAAAATGCAATGGAAATAGCAATGAGGAAGGCTACCAAATTGTTTGGACCATTAGAAAACCTTGAAGTACCCGGAGACACCCTGGCAGGCATTTTCTAGTGCTTTACATGTCGCATGTGCAGTCTGCTAGCTACGTTGTTATGCAAGGTGTATCCTTGGTAAAGTTGTTTTAACAGAAGTATTAGTGCTTGATTTACTATGCGCTTCCTCTATGTGCCTTCCAGGGAAAGGGAGGAAAGGACTGGTCAATATTTCTCAGCAGAGATTGATTAGAGTGCTGTTGGGTGGTGGATGTGAAATCAGGGTATGGGTTTTGGAAATGCCCTTCAAGAGACAGCGCTTCATGAACCCAGACAGTGAGGTACACTGAATAGAAGAAACAAACTGGAAAGCTGTGCTAGACCAGGACAGTTCTAGGTTAGGTGTGAAGCCTGGAGCAATGAAGTGAACAATGTGTAGAAGCAGAGAAAAGCATATGTATCTGAAATAAAAATTAAATAATCTAGCAATAATTTGGCAAACCTATGTTTTCCACCCACTCAATCCATTGCTGGCAAATATTTCTAGCCACATGATCATCACTGTGTGGATTTAATATAAAAAAGAATTGTGCAGTGGAGTAATCCTTCCTAAAGTTAAAAGTTTCCCTAAGTCCCAAAGAGAAGTTCTGGGCAGACACTAATATTGTTATAGATCTGGCATTGAAATGTATTAAGTTGGGGTGTGGATCTTTGCTCTTGACCAAATAGGACTTTTACTTCTCATAGGTAAAATGACGTTAGGCCACTGGACAAAATTTGGCACAAAATTAGGTAGCCGGGGCATCAGGTCTGGGGCAGGGAGGAGAAGGCTGCACTCAGTCAGCAAAGTCTCTCACTGTGCCCTAAACATTTCATTTATTTACTAAAGTGAAGTTTTCTAAAGATCTGTAAGGACTATCCAAGCCATGTGTGTTTTATTACAGACTCTGAAAGAAAAAAAGTTTTCTTCTCAGCCACCAACAAAGGGCTGGAACCCAACTTGCATGCAGATATTGACACTCCCAATAAATTTGCAACCTCCATTGTGTGCCCTTGGTATACACTGTGGTAGAAGTAAAGCATGTTCAGAGGCAGTGGGTCCTGTCCTTGTCAGCTGGGGAAAGACCACAGACCCTCTTCAGAGCCTGGACACAAACTGAATAGGGGTTTTTCCAGTACCCTTCCTGCACCCAATGTCTGCCCAATTAACTGCCAAAGGCAGAAAAATTAATTCATATAGGTTAAAGTTTTTATGTGCAGGGAGTATTCCTGTAGGGCAAAAGAAACACAGATATTTTGAAAATTAGCTTTTCTGGGAGGGAGAAAAACATCAGTTCTGCTGGGAAAGAAATGGATTTTCCAAGGGGAAATTTGAAACAAACATTTTAGTTCAAAAATCAACGTTTTGACTGAAAATATTCCATTTCTGTTTCTTAGCTTAAAAAAGGAGAAACTAAATGATAGCTTGAGTGGTAATGTCACTTTGTCACATATGCTTTTATTCCATTCCAAAAAAAAAAAAAGGGTAGGAATATGACATTTTAAAGCAAAACAGAAGAAAAAAATGTCACTTTGAATTTATTCCAAACTTCAGTGGCAAAACTGACAGCTTTTTGACAGAAAAGATTCTTTTCAGCTGAATTTTTGCAAAAGAAAACATTGAATTTTCCCAAAGAGTTACTGGAAAAAGGAGATACTGCAGTTTGGGAAGTAAGTATGGCGCAGGGATTGCTCTCGAGTTCTTTAATATGACATTCTTCTGCAGATGAGCTTTTCTGCCACTCTCTTATAAGAAATAAAATGATGTTCACTATAGTACTCTACATCTCTACATAGATAGGGGTGGCCTTCTGCCTGCCTAACCATCCCTCACACAGAAGAGAGCAAAGTGTGCTTTTTCCATGCGAATAAAAGCTCGAGGATTGGATTCAAGGGCAAATTCTTTTGAAACACTGTCTTGGTTATTCCCTTGGAAAGTACAATTTGCTTGATACTAAACTGCTTGTGAAGAAGGCTTGGTGAAATGCTTAGTTCCTGCTAGGCTGGAATATTTCGATTTGACATTTCGTGGAACTGCAGATACACTGACTAGAAGGGAGCACTGGAAGGCACAAAGCGTGGCCTCCTCTTCAGATACAACTGATGCCAACACTAGGTCACCATGGCTTTATCTAGCTGAATTTTGACAAGGTTGCAAGTCCTACAGTCTCTTTGGGTACCTCCTACAGCCTGCTTGGTAGAGAAACTTTTCCATATGTCTACCCTGAATCTCTGCATTTCAAACAAAGTCCAAATGGTAGCAGCAGAAACTCTTTGTCTTTATCAAAGCAAGGGACTTCACCTTCATTGAGGCAAAAAAGATTCTCACACCTCCTAAACAAAATGTTTCTCCCAATATTTTTATTTTATGGGAAAGCCTTTCATCTGAGCATGTTTCTTTGCTGGCTAAAACTGTGAACTTTTGAAATTTTTCCTGAAGAGAGAGAAAGGTTTTGACAAGTTCTGACAATATGATGATTTTAGGCATAAGCATAATGGTACATACCAATCAGAAGCTGAAGGCAGACAAATTTGTACTAGAAATGAGGCAGAAGTTAAAAACGATGATCCCAGCTGGTCTGCCTAGGTTTATGGTAGACAGTCCTTCAGCAAGAGTCTTTTAGTCAAAACTGGGTACCTTTCTAAGAGATGGCATAACATAAACAACTTTCTCCGCCAAGTGCTGAAATTGCTGAGTGAGTTGCTTTCCAGCCCATGTTATCCTGGAGGTTATATTAGCCCAGATGACCCCTTCTGGCTTTAGATGTGGTTCCTGTAGCAATATCAAAAGGCCTTAAGTGGTGATCAGGACACTATAAATGCATACAGCAGTCTCTGCCCCCAAGGGTCAGCAATCTGGGATTGAGTAACAGCTAATTTCAGACCTGCTGCTTTCTGCAGTGGCTTGTGAAAGAAAAGAGCCTGAACAGGGATGGAGTTAAGGGGTAAGTGTCGCTGGAGAAAAAGAGGAAAGGCTGTGTTTGGAAGAGAGCAGTGGTGGCAGGGAGGCATGGTGCTGCATGTGGCTGAGGGAATGGTGGAAGGAGACAGGAGTGGAACCAAAGCAGGGGGTGAGAAGAGTGAAGGGTGCTCCCTCAGAGTCAACATGGGGAGGGGTGTTTATGAAACCCAACACCAAAGGCTCTGCTCTGACTTCTATTTAGGTTACTTGTGGAGTCTGGGATTTTTTTTTTTTCTTCTTACCTTGCACTTCACTCCTTTCCTCTTTTTCTTTCAGTTTTCCTTTTTTTCTGTTAGAAATCTCCAAGAGCCCATGGTGTTTTAATGCCAGCCTAAGTGCCTTTGATTCATTGTCTGAGCTAGGTTTGTGAGAGCCAGGGCTGTTTGCTTTGCGGCAGATGTTTGCTTTCAATGAGCAAGTTCAGCAGCCTGTAGATATTTCTTTTCTCATTCTGCATAGATGGTGTGTATCTCTGGCCTTGTAAGATGAGAGAGAGTCAAAAAGAGACCCTGGGAAACTGGACAGAGAGCAAATAAGTAAAAGGAAGAGAGGTCAGCAGAGAGACCTGGAGGATGGGCATAAGAAGAGTTGTGGATAATGTGTTAGCTTGTTGCTATAGCAGTTATACCTGCAGCTACCTTTCAGGTCAGAAAGCTGGGATATAGGAACGACAGACTGTGAAGGAGGGAGGATGAAACACTAGCCTGGGACTCAAGGGCTGGAGGTTGAGCTTTTGGCTCTTTTCATGTTACCTTGAAAGAATTTCTTAATTTTGCTGTGCTTTAATCCCCCATCTGGCAATGAAAATGCTAAGCTAAGAAGGGCATTTCAAAAGGATAAACACTTCAGGATATGAACTGCTATGGTGTCACTGTAGGGCTGAGCTATATGGACCCTCTTATCTTCAAATATCAAGCCTGGTGTCTTTGGAGTTAGATGGTCCCCAGATGGAACTTGAGATCCTGCTGATCTCAGATGCTAAAGATACTTGCACCAAGTGGAGGAAGCCTGTGACCCAGCAGCTAGCTATGGTTGGATACACCCTCAAAACAAACTTACTGCTTATGCTTCTGAGCAAAGGGAGACATAGTGATGCTCACTTGAGCTTCATGTGGGCACAACCGTTTACCTGAAAACAGGCTAAAGTTTTTCAGCAACTCCTGTTACAAAGCTCCTTCTTCTTCCTCCAAAATCTTTTCTGGAATTGTTTCCAAATCATCCCCTGCTCTAAAACCCAACCTGCTGGAGCATAACCAAAGGCAAAGTTTCCCACTTAGCTTATCCTGAACTCAGAATCTATTTCTGAAGTAAACTTGGATTCGCCATGTCCTGTGGCTTTCTTTTCTATTTCATCAAAGAGCAAGTGTCAAAACAGGCTAGCTGATAAGGACCCTGGTATGTGCTATCAGGAAATAGGCCATGAGCATCAGAATTTATTTATAGTGATAGATTTCTGTGTTACCAAAATTAGTCCAAAACATTTGTGAGTATGCAAGAAAGTCAAGTTGGTAATACTTTTTTTCAGAAACCGAAGATCTAATAAGCCTAACTTCCATTTCTCCTGACTACTCATTTGCCCTCACTGTGCTTCGAACCTGTATTTCATTTATTCAGGGTTAGGGTTTGCAAGTATTCATGGTGAAACTGCACAAGCCGTGTTGTTACAGTATCTAACAAACACTTAGACCACCATTTCAGGGATATCCAGCCTTCTCTGTTGCAGTTTATGTTTAAACGCATACCCACCAGTGTGTGCCCAGCATATAAACGTCACCTAAATCAAAGAAGCAATCTGACATATTTGCCTAGATCACGTTGTTTCACTTTGGCAGGGTTCATAGAATCCTAGAATCACATAGGCTGTAAGGGACCTTAGAGATCATCTAGTCCAACCTCCCTGTCATGGGCAGGGACGCCACCTCTCGGCTAGACCAGGCAACACATGGGGACCAAGCGGGAATCGAACCCGCTACCTCGGTGTTGTCATTGTTGTCAGCACCACGCTCAATCCACTGAGCTAAACAGCCCCCTAAAGGTTTGAACCCCTAAAGGGTTGAAGGATTTATCCTTCCCTTTACCACTTACTCGCAAATAGAAGCTGTGGATGTAAGACAGTATAGTATTTTAAAGCAGTGAAATACGTATGTGAGTGCATGTAAAGGCTTGTGCACATAGACATTAAGCCTGTAGGTAGAGCGTCCTGTTTAGTGTGAGCAGACGAGCAACTGCCTTGGCACAGCAGGCAAGAACAACGCATCCTGTAGAGTCTGGTCCATGACAAAATGGATGAATGTGTTCTTCAAAAGAAACCTTGCATCTGTGACCTCTCAGGCCAGCAGGATTTGTTGGTTGGCAGAAATGGTACGACTCTGAGACTGGTTTATCATCAGGGTAGTTCCATGATGGAATTTTAATGATGACTTCAAGGGTGCTATCCAGGGGAGGCCTATTATCTTCTCTCTACATCTTTCACATGATGACTAAAGCTGGATTTTTTTGCTAAAATAGTCTCTGTTTCAGTACTGTCTGTGCTTGCTAACAATGGAGCTCCTCAGTTGTGAGATTTTAGAATCTCACAAAACAACAAGCTCGTTGATCCCTCAGTGCCATACCGGCAAGCTGAAAGCTTTGCCTATAGTAGAGGAATACATTTGTTGGGGGGCGGGTTTTGTTGATTTGGGAGTGGTTGGTTGGTTGGTTTGGGGTTTTTTTTTGTTTTTTTTCTCTTTTTTTTTTTCTCCGAGGAGGGTTTTAGCTAGTGTACTCTTTCTAAAACTGCTTGTAAAACTACTTTCTCATAAAGATGCAATGTAATGTGTCTTCAGCTTCTTCCTGGTCCCAGATGAGTCAACTAACTTTAAAGATTAGGAAAAAGGTCAGCTTGAGGTCTGTTGGCATATGCTAGCCAAACTCAACCAGAGCTAGACTACCAACTGCCAGTAATGTTGGAAGTAAAATCTATTGTGCGGGACCAGATGACCCTCTCTGATCCTTAGATAATGATGGTGTGTTTTGTCTCCTCTCCAGCATCTTGTTTTGCTACTTGCGGAGCAGAGAAAGAAAAATGCTTACCAATTTTCTTAGTGCAGACAAGGCCCGAGGGACCAAGCATTGTTTGGGAAAGACTGTTCTCTGTAGAAGCCATATCGATTCCTGAGGCAGAGGGAAGGGGAAGAGACAAAGCTTTTCCCTCTGAGAGTGAAATGACAATTGCCATTGAGAAATCCAGCAAATCTTGTCAGAAGTCTGAACACAGGGGGCCAGTTCATCCCCTTTTTGTCTCCACTGAGCCCTCTGTATTGTGTTAGTTTTTAGCCTTCTCTGCCACATGAGAAAGCCCCTTCCTGGGCTTGGACAACAGGACTGTGGGCCATTGTTACAGAGACCACCTCCTGCTGTCAGGAGTGGGAGGTCTGCAGAGAAATCGGAGGATGCAGAAAAATCGGGGAAGGAGAAGGGACACTAATGTGGTTCCCTTCAGAATAGATGTTGGATAGAGCAGAAGCCCAAAGACAGGGCTTTCATTTCTCACTTCCCAAGTGCTCTCTTCTGTGTGGAGCTGCGAGAGCTATTCCCACGTCAGGTAAAGCCGAGCAGCCATTGATTGGCAGCCAGATGGAGCAATGAAGGTGGATCAATGTGAATTGGATTTTTTAACTTTAAATAAAATTTATATTGGCATGAAGTTAATTAATAGAGAGCTGTCAGAGGGCTCCTTGGCACATCAGTGTGTTAGAAGGCAATGGTACCCTTCGGGGAGATGATGGGAGGAGGCTGCAGGAAAAGGGATTCAGCTAGTAGCAAGCTGAAATTAGAAAAGCAGGCCAGTCTTTTTATTGGCCCTATTTCAACATTTTTTTTTTCATTCTTTCTCTGAGCTTGGTCTTTACTAGTGCACTTTCTCTTCTTTTGGCCTTTTGTTGTTGTTGCTTGTCATCAGAAATCTTCGCTTCCCTTCCTAATGGAAATGTTGCTCTACTGACTTTGTGTGTTGGCACAGCTGTTTCTGGTTTGGCTTGCTTATTCCATTCACACTCTCTTCCAGTAGGAGCCCCTCAGCTCAAGAGAGACAAGGAACTGCTTGAAAGTCCAGCTCAGAGCTGCAAAGATGCTGAAGGGAGTGGAACATCTCCCTTATTAGGAAAGGCTGAAGGAGCTGAGTCTCTTTAGTTTGGAGAAGAGGAGGCTGAGGGGTGACCTCATTAATGTCTATAAATACGTCAAGGGGGAGTGTCAGGAGGACGGAGCCAGGCTCTTCTCAGTGATGTCCAATGACAGGACAAGGGGCAATGGGTACAAGCTGGAACACAGGAGGTTCCACAAAACTATTAGGAAAAACTTTTTTCACTGTGAGGGTGACAGAGCACTGGCACAGGCTGCCCAGGGAGGTTGTGGAGTCTCCTTCTCTGGAGACATTCAAAACCCGCCTGGACGCGTTCCTGTGTGACCTACTGTAGATGATCCTGCTCTGGCAGGGGGGCTGGACTAGATGATCTTTTGAGGTCCCTTCCAACCCCTAACATTCTGTGATTCTGTCATTGGTTATAAGGGATCTTGTGTATTCTACTGTCCTAGGCTTGCTGGTGTATGTGGCCTAATGCAAGGCCCAAAGAGAGCATCACTATTCTGGCAGCCTTAGGAGGGAGGGAGTAAATGGTGGGGTATGGGTTACCTACCAAAGAGAAATAACACATCACTGACGCACAGGCTTTTCTGTAGCTGGCTAATGGTAGACTTCAGTGTCGACGGGGACACGGGAATAACCGCAGCATCTCCTGACAGAGCTATGTAGGGGCTTGATGTGTGTGTATGTGGACAGTTCTGTTGACTCTGCAGAAGACAGTCCCTCAAAGGGCCTGGCCCCACATGATTTTTATTTAAACTTGCCCAAGGAATAGTAAAATTGGACCTTCTATGTGAGGAAGGTGGCGACTGGGAGCCCTGGGGTTACATACTGGGTGCTGCAAGCCAGCCTGGTTCCCACTGGGCTGGCTCATTGCATCACTGATCAATGTCTCTCTAATGCTACCTCTGAGCAGGGACATGATGGAAAGGGAGAGAATGGAAACCAGATGCAGTTTCCATGGCAACATCCAAAAAAGAGGGAGAGTGACTGGGGGTGGGGAGAATTAAGAAAAAAAGAAAAAATAAAAAAAAAAGAAAAGAGGAGCCTCACAAAGATTTCAGTTTTGCACATCAGTGTGTGAGCTTTGATGCTGGCTTGTCCAGTGCAGAAGGATGCTGCTTTATTCACTCTGTGTTTTCTCCTGCGTGAGGAACAGCATGTAGAAGACTCTCTTGGAGCCTATTCTAGCCTCAGCACCACTCTTTAGGCAGCAGAGATGGGACCAGGGCACTGGTGCCCTCCAGCCCGCTCCTACTTGGGGCCTGAGCATCCCATCCCAGGTGGAGTAGGATGAAACCTCCCAGTCAGTCCAGTCCCTGCTTTTCCCTGTGAAAAGTATGTTAGGAAATAAGTTGGGAGAGGCAGCTGGGGGGCGTCGCAGAGCTGCTCCTGGCCTGGGTCCTTCCAGAGGTGTGCAGACCAGGCTTAGGGCACGTGCTCTGGCATAGGAGAGCTCCCCGCTGCTCCCATGGGCTGTGGAGCAGCTGAGGGGTAGCTGTACTCCCAGCTTTTCCCAGCAGGAGGCACACGGGAGAAACGGTACAATGGAGCTGTCTGTGTGAAAGGCTTTAATCTCCTCAGAAATTTGCCTTTCTGCAATTTCCATGCATGCCCACTTATCCCATTATCTGTGTCAGAAGGAAAACAGAATCATCAGCAGTCATGATTTGTATCTCTGAAGATTTTCTTCTCTATGCTTCAGCAAAATCCCCTCTTGTCCTTGCCTTCATAGGTTAAAACGTTTCGGTTCATGATTTTTCTTACATTCTTTCCTTACTTTAGAGTTCAATCCTGTTGCTGCCTCTTACAGCTGCTTTTCTAAGGCTCCCAGATATGACCTAACATGGAGTCCAATAATACGGTATACTTAGACCCAGATCAATAAAGCTTTTAGATGCCCAACTTCTTGCTTTGGTGCTTTTTTCCTTCACGTCTTCCCTGTGGAGCTGTAAAATTCCCATTTTACAGAGTGGCACACTCAAGTAGGAGTTTGCTGATGCTAGCAGAGGAAGCTGTGAAAGAGCTGCAAATACTGTTCAGAGGCTACTATGTCTGTTTTGAGAGAACCTTAAACTGTCTCCCCACGTGCCATGAGTTACGAATCATTACTGCATAGAGATCAGGATCTTCCTGTCACCACATAGCTGTAGCTCTGCTGCTGGAGCTCACTTTCCTGCTCAAGCAAGACCTTCTGAGGAAGGTGCCACATCACATCCAGTGATGACTTCAAATGCAAACTCTAGACCACACTACTCTAGCATTTTGGGGGACTTCAAACATTAAGTGAGGTTTTACAGCTCAGCCGTGGTTACCATTGATGATGCTAGATGTCTGCTCTGACTCTGGCAGTTTGGGTCAGCTGCCTGTTCTTTCATCCTCTGATAAGGCTGGGTCATGGTGTTCACTATAGCATCAAGCATGTGGTGGGTGGACTGAGATCATAGAACAATTCAGGTTGGAAAAGACCCTTGGGATCATCGAGTCCAACCATTAACCCTACACTTACAAGTTCACCCCTAAACCATAGCACCCAACACCCCATCTAAACGACACTTGAACACATCCAGGGATGGCGACTCAACCCCCTCCCTAGGCAGTCTATTCCAATGTCTGACCTCTCTTTCCGTGAAGAATTTCTTCCTAATGTCCAGCCTAATTTTACCCTGTTGCAACTTGAAATCATTCCCCATGGTTCTGTCCGTAATTACCTGTGAGAAGAGACCAGCACCACCCTCTCTACAATGTCCTTTCAAGTAATTGTAGAGCATGATGAGATCCCCCCTCAGATGTACTGAACTTGTAAAGGCATGGCAGAAAGGTTGGGCTCTTTCATTTACAGTGTTGCAGTGAGGTGCTGGCTTTGAAATGCAGAAGTTAAGAATAGGCAGGTATAAATAAAATCTGTTTCATGATTACTGGATATGAGTGTTTGCAAAGATTAGATCAAAATCCAAGGTGCCTGTAAGTCTTTGGTCTCTACATTTATTAGGCTTTGCTTATAAAACTGCTGTGCTCAAGGAAAGCAGCAAAATGCTAGCTTAGTATACGTTAACAAACAGTACCTTGGTAATAAAGTTTTCTTTTCTTTTATTTTTTTTTAAAGCCTTTACCTCGTGTTTAGGAGAGACAAGATCGTTATCACTTCTTATTTGTGAGTGTTCCTGGTGATACCTATAGTAGAAGTCTCTCTTGAGACCTCTTCTGAGGTCTCACTTGAAGTTGTGCTATCTACCTGGGAAAGGGCTGCCCCTGTGGCTGGAGGTGTAGTTTGCTAGATGGTGCTACCATGCAATTATGCATTTCTTTTCTAATGAGATCGTTAGGAGTGCGGTTCTTGTCACTGATTAGAAGTTCCTAGAATAGAACTTGCTATTTTCTCCTAATTACATTATATAACAGTGTAATTCACAAGGATAGTAGTTAAGACAAAGTATATGGATTTAGGAGATTGGTTTCTAGTTCTGGGGTTTTTTAAGGCACTACCACAACCTTTTTGTATGACATTTGAGTAAGTCGCTTAATATTCTCTGCAGCTGAGATCCTCAAAAAGTAAATAGACACGTAGATCATTAAGTATCTAATTATCTTAGAGGATATGGACTTCTGTTCCCTAGGTGCCAAATAGGGGGATAACTTCAGAGATGCATGTAAAGTCCTTTTGGATACCACAGTAAATAGGAGAAAAGCTGGTAAATAGTAGTGTGTATATTATAAATCTATTTTACTGGAACTCAATCTGTTGTCATAATATTGATTGTTCATGGAAATTGTTGGGTCCTTTTTAGTTCAGAAAGAGACAGTTCTAAGTTATAATTAAGTGAACAGTTTGTTGTACATGGGGAAGGCAGACTGCACAAAACGGGGTAAAGCTAGGACCAAGTTTGCATCCTTTCTTTTTTTTTAATTGTAGCTGGAAACTGTTTTTCCTCTCTACGCCTATGCGTTTGAATAACTTGAGTCATCTCTTGTAGCTTTTCTAATGGAGCAAATAGGATATGGGAGAAGTAGACTGAAAGACGCAAAACATGGAGCAAATGGATAAAAAAAATAGAAGAGAAACAAGAAACATTATGAGCTCAGAAGCACTGATTCTGTATACTAATATATATATATTTTTATATATAAGGCATTTTTATATATAAATGAATGTTCTCTATAGTCATATTTTTTTATATCTATATAAAAAGAATGATAGATAATCTTCTGTACTAGCTGAGGTATTTGTTACAATGGAAAACGTGCCCAGTTAGTACGATAACATCAAGGTCGTTTGTTAATTATGTGGCTTTATCAAAAATCTCGTTGAAAGTACTGACTTTCCAATGACATCCAGCTTATCCTGTATCCCCCTTAAGAGGAAATCATAGCAGACAGTCTAAGGCCTTTGGTCAAAACTCTGTTGCTTATTTAGGATGTAATACTCTTGCAGTCAGAGCTGTTGTAGCTTTGACTTAAAGCGAACTAGTAGAATTTACCTTAACCTGCTAAAAAAGTAAACAATAAGATTAGGACCAATAGTAATAGTAAAAGCAATGCACTAGTGATTAGGAGTATAGGGCTTTAAAGGACCTCTTTAGGTCATCAAATTAAGTCCTCTGGTGTCTCTGGCAGTCATGTCATAATGCTTTTCATAAGCTTTGAGACTATGGAGGAATGTCGGCACACATTTACAGTAATCAACACTCTCTCCTCTGAAGGGCTTAACATCTAAACCCCCCATTGTAAACAGATGGATGATGCCAAGAGGGGCCTGGGGGCTAGGGAGGACAGAAGTGATGATAGGTCGGTCGGCTTAGCTGTGGTAATTGCGAGATGGAGGGAAGTTACTTCCTAGCAACATTGTTCGTAACCTACATATTGTGTCTCATGTGGCAAGTTTCTGAGTACAGGCTTTAGCAAATGGACTAGAAGGACAATCTGGCAGCAATGTGATCCATGGAGTTCTACGGATAGACAGGGACTGGTGAAAAATGTCTTTGTTTGGTAATGTATTATGCATTGTTTTTTCCAGAGCAAAATCATGAGATCAGAGTTGCATGCTACCTCTTAATTCTCAGACTCTCTCTGGGGTAGGACATTAGGATGTTACAGCACTAAGTTATTACTTGAACATTTCTAAGATGTTTTCTTACCTACTGTCTGTCTGCTATGACCAGCTGTAGTGGTTTTGCTTCAGTGGGAGTGGATCAAACCCATAAGGTGTGTTCACTCTCTCCAGACTGGATCATGTCTCGGGATGCATGTCTGCAGGGCTCCCACTAAAGTCTTCAGACCCTTGCTGAATGCATGTCAGGGAAGAATTTAGTGCAGAGTGCCTTGATTTCTCTTGCTTGAAGAACCGACCCTCAGGACTCTATTGTTATACCGTACTTTGATTTTGCTAAGTTAGTTATTCTTTACTGATGAGCTTTCCTCATTTTGACTAGCCTGACCTACTCTCTTCCCTTTAAAGGGTGTTAAATAATTAAATAAATGCCAGTAACACTTCTACCTACCTATTGTTCTTAAGCACTAAATTACTTGCACACTAATTGAAACTTCGTTGTCCTTCTCCTTTCTCTCCAACCCCCAATAAGATTTTTGCATTCATTTGCTTTCATGGGTCTTTTTTTTCCATGCCTTTTCTTTCACTTCAGGTGTTCTCAGAGGGCATCTAAAGTTCTTTGGCTATGCAGTTTTGAAATGTGCAATTTGGCAGCAGCATGAGCCTAGGATTGAATTAAATTAACTTGAGGCACTCTGATTTTTTTTATTAAATTACTTCTTTCAAAGTTACTACAGAACATTCCACTTATTTTTTTTTATTATTATTAAATGAAAGGAAGAAAGGGAGGAAAAAGACATAAAAATTTTGAAAAGTCTGGGGTCAGGACTTGTTTAGATTTTAGGGGTTTGCACTTCCAAACTTCTCCATGGTTTTATAACAAGTTTTTCCGCTTAGAGGGGATATGAAGTCTCATGGATCTCCTCTGCTTTTGGCACTTATTCAGTAGCACACCATTTTCATGCTTGTAAGAACAGCCAAAGCTTATTTGAGTACAATTATTGTTTGTTAAGGATCCGTCGAATTTTTATGCTTGACTGTCACGAAAAGTACCTGTGCCAGTTAGGCAGGTATTTGTGATGCCGAAGAACTCAGAGGCATTACTACTTGCCCATAGCAAGAGCCTAGTCTTTAGTGCTAGAGTCCAAAGTACATAATTCCTGGAAAGGACTAAAGGGGTAGAGCAAAAGTGTTGGAGAAGACAGTTTTGGTAGTGATGGTGATGACGGACAGTCTACTATGGGAAGCCCATGTCAATTGTCAGCACCTGGGTGATGGTGATGGTGGAGAAAGGTGGGATCTCGTGGTTGCTTCTTGGGTTGTCCCTTTCCTGCTGCTCTGGATGGTCAAAGAAGTGCATTTTCTCAAGCGTTTTTGTAGATCACCACTACTCAGCATGCTTTTGATCTTGGCTCTCCACCGGTCTTCATTAATACACAAGGGAATTGGACTGTGGAACAGTCCTGCCTTCTCCTTACTATCTTGTCAGAAAGGCATATAGATCCTACATGTGAGTTATGTTTTAAATCAAGTACTTGTCATCATCTTTAACAGACTTCTTAGGTCTGAATGTGTAAGGTCTCCCCTCTGCCACCACTGTTGTAATGCTTCACTTCTGATGGCACTGGCATTCCCAGGGCTGTGCAGGGAGTCTTGTCCTAGATACAGTTGGGCAGTGGCTTTGCCTTATGGTCAGAGAGAACGTGGAAGCTGGCTTGACCCAGAAGAAGGTGGCTCTAAAAGCTGATAGCGCAGAATATGACATTACTGTTATAGCAGAGCAAGTGTGAGAGAGACACATCTTGCCATGATTGCAGGTCATTGTTGGTCCTTTTGAAAGGGTGAGAGGAGACCCCCTTCCCTTGAAGATGGATGTGCCTGTCAGGAGGGCAAAGGGCCAGGATGGGCCCACCTCTGGCTCCCTCAGGGCCATAATGAACTGAGGGCTCCTGAGTGAGGAGCACCCTGTGCCCACACTGTTAGCCCTGGGCAAAAGCAAGCTGTTGGTGCCACTAGCAGCTCGAGAGCAGCACTGGGTGCCTTGTACCACCCATCTGCAGTGCTGCATGCACACATGCAGATCTGTCTGAATGGGGAGGGGAATAATGGTGTAAAACTTTTACTTGGAGATGGCTACAGCTACTGGGAATTGCTGAGGGAAATAGCTGTGCTGTAAGCAGCTAAGAAAAGAAAGATAAAAGAAAGTTATGATTTAGTGCCTTTTCCTCTCTATTGTTCTCTCTATCATTCTGCTTTACCCCTTCTCTCAGCTGTTTCCTCATAGCCATTCTGGAAGCCAACCTCTGTGCCACTGGCTTTCTGATTAAGAAGTTCTCATCAGCTTGATTTGCTGTTCTTTCCTTGCCTCCCTAATCCTTTCTCTTTGAGTGAACCAAAACTTCTGAATTAAATAAGCATGAGTTGCCAGAAATGGGTAGATTTAGATTTTGTATCTGTAATCCTATCTGTTTCTATCAATACCTGGTATTTTTTCTCATCAAGAGATGCTGCCTTCCATAAGAGTTATCAAATTGGAAAAATGTGACCATGGTTGTCTTAAAAGAGAAAATAACAAATGCTCTGTTTCAGCTCCTGGTTTCCTTGGAAGTAGAAGGACATCTGTGTGTGCGTGTGTGAGAGAGGGAAAGGAGACTGACTGGCTTGACAACACGTTCCTGGTTTGTTTACTATAATTGATGAGGAACAGTTTGACCTGGTGAATCAATCTTGTGTCTTACTCCTGATAACTCCAAAGGACAGAAGAAATCAGAAATAAGCTACTGAGGCAGATAGTGGGATGAATAAACAAGGGGAAAGAGCAGGAGAGGAACAGGCATGCAGCTTTTCCCAGCTCATGGGATTCCTGGAAAGATGCAGCAATACAAAACTACAGGATTTTCAGGAATGTAATGTGAGAATTGACCATTAGATTTTACCCCAAACTTCCTTCAGAAGGTATATGGGTTTCATTAACCACGTGTGTTTCCTTTTGTCCCTCTTAATTTTTCACATTTTACTGGAATGGTTTTAAGTGGTAAATGCTTTAGTTGTGTCGGCTTTTATTTTCTTACTACTCTTGTCATTGCAGAAAAGAGGATGAATACTTAGGTGTGTACTTCTTCCAGTACAGATACAATTTTTGTGGTATTATTTTGCCATA
This sequence comes from Apaloderma vittatum, assembly GCF_000703405.1. Classification (NCBI taxonomy): domain Eukaryota; kingdom Metazoa; phylum Chordata; class Aves; order Trogoniformes; family Trogonidae; genus Apaloderma; species Apaloderma vittatum. Next base: position 21,265 of record NW_009705572.1, on the reverse strand, counting down.
TCTTCCCCTTTTCGTCAGCCCAGGCTTTTCAAAACTGTCTGCTCAATTATGAAGTCTTTGTAAGGAAGAGAATAACGTGGTCAGAACTCTGCAGATGGTACAAAAAACAATGTAATCTTGGTATCAAGGACAGCTCTTGCCTTGGGGATAGCCATCCCCCACAGAACCCTATAACCTTCAGTAATATCTTCAGACATATTTCCCTCTTGGGCTAAGTGTGGACGGTGTGAATGCTATCACCAGGCTTGGCACCACAACATGCTAGAACAGAAAGCACACTGCACCTGTCCAGTAGCCATTGGGGGGTTTTCAGTGCCTATCCCCAATTTTGCAAAGACAGGCTGTGAGGAGTGCTCCCATTCTCAGTTAATGAGCCAATGTAATTAAACTGCATTTACTAACAAATGAAAGCTCCCACAAATTTACAAGTTCTGATAACAGCTGAGAAGAGTAATTACTACACTACTTCCAACTCAAAGCTTAGAGGAATGATCCGGATTGCACAAATACTCACCCACATAGAGATGAGGACTCTCAGCCTTGAGGAGTTACCCTGGCCAGTCAGACCAAGGGGGAGGTTATGCCCTGACTGCAGGACCTGCTGTTCTGAAGGGACTTGCTGCTACATGCTGCCGGCAGAACCCTGTTTTAAAGCTCAGTCAAATCTGAGCTGTGGTCAAAGTCATAGCAGCCTCCCATTGGCTACCAGCCATCTCTTGGGTGTACACCTGGGTTGGTGGGCTAAGCCCAAACTAGCCAGAACCTTCTAGAAGTTTCTCTGAAATCTGCCTGGTGACTGCTGTGAGGGAAGGCATCCCAGACAAGGGCTAATGTACCTGCCACACAGGCATGTGGCAACTCGTGCAGAGGGCAGAATGGGAAACGTTAAGAGAAAAGATCATTTATGAGGGCAATAGTCCCTTTTTGTGTTTTCCAACATCTAACACTTAAGTAGTCTCTTCTTAGTACCATCTTGATTAAAAAATAGCTCCCACTGTTCTTGTTTTGTATGATATTGCCTGAAATCCCCACTGTATTATATGCTTGCTTGTGCACACAAATTTTTTTGCAAAATTTTATGCTGAGATCCTCACCTGCTAAGAAACAACGGAGATGCCACTGTACCATATTGCATCATTCCCCTGTGGTTTGTGTATGGCCCACACAAGAAACACTGGTTTATGAATGGTTTAGGCAGAGTATTAGTTTTTGGCTTGCTGTGTCCGTGGGTTCAAAGAGACTGCAAAATGTGCAGTGTCTGCATCTGTAATAGAGTGTCTGTTAGATCAGAACGCAAAGTTAGTTTCTCCAAATGAAGTGAAATAGATTTGGGTTGGGACAAAGATTGATTGAGTAGGGGAAGTTGAGAAATGCCAGTAGAATATATTTATAAAGGTTTCCAGGAAACAGTAAAGAACAAAACAAAATCTACTTGAAGTAATATTTTGGAATGAGTCCTGGGAAAGGCAAGCTTGTGGGCAGAGTGTAGGGGAAGCAGTCAAAGATGTATAATGAAACATGCATTCATTCTGTGTTGAGATTTTTTTACTTTGTTGCTTCAGTATCCCTTCTGGAACATGCTGTGTGGGAGTATGCTGTTGCTTTCTGCTAATTAAAACATCTGGTACCACCTTATAGGACTCTGGCCTTTAAAATAGTGGGAAGCAGGGTAATGTATTGAATAACTTGATTTGTTATCTGTTTTGAGTGTAGGAGCCTCTATCCAGATTACTTGCTGCCCAGATTGATTCACAAGAAGAAATGGGTGAAAATGTTCCGTATGTGGAGAGCTAACCAGGGAGAATGTACCAAAATCCTGATCTCAAGTTAAAAAAAAAAAAAGAAAGAAAAGGGAAAAAAAAAAGGAAACACAAAACCAGAGTAGAATAATTTTTCAGATCCATTTGGTGTAGTTGAGATTTCGCTACTTCTTGCTAACTTAAGCAATCTTCAGCCTGGTCGATAGAACGGAGACCTTCAAAAACAGGGTGCTGTAGGAAGTGGCATGTGTGGTTCCTTTGGATCGATGTTGAATTAATAATCCAGTGCAGTATTGAGAGGGTGCTCTAGTAGTGCTTTAAGCACAGTACTTTCTGTTGAGGAATAAAGCCAGGTGGGAAGCAGTTCCTTGCAAGTCAGTCCTGAACTTCTGCCCCACCTTAATCGTAAGCTGGGTCTGGAGTAAAACCTTCCCCTGAGGAGGTGTGTTGTGGTGAGTGGCTGCTGAGGAACTGAAGGGGCATTTATCTCCATAGTGGCAGCATTTGACTCTTTGTGGTTTCCACAAATCTCCTTTAAAGGCATTGATTGCCCCTGTCGGCACGATTAGTGGAAGCGGTCATGCAGAACGTGTTCGTAAAAATGTTCTTAAAAATTCTTCTTGGATGTACCAAATCTTGTAAGGGATCTAACTATGCTGGGGAATGGGAAAGGTCAGTTTTAAAGAACAAGGGAAGGTTTTCTCATCAGCCTGTTTATTAGAGTTTTGATTTTTATTAAAGTAAGGACTTGCATTGATGACCGCATTCAGGCATGTTCTCTGTAAAGGATATGGAAACAACTTTGCCTGTCTGGACAAATCTGCCAGTGCCCCCACATCATCTGCCCTGCAGCCCTCCTGGTGTTTCATTTCAGAGCTCCACTGACACAGCTCTATCAGTGCCCCCAACTTTTGACTGGCAATGCTCCTCCTGCCTCTTCTCTATTCCAGCGCTGGTGTCAAACCCCACCTCAAGCCTGACCTTTTGAGCTTCAAAGCAGGAGGTAGATTTACTTGAAAACTTGAAACGCTTTCTGCATTGTGCTTGTATGTGTGTTACAGAACACAGCAGGAAAACAGACCTTTTGCCTGGATGGCTAGAGCTAAGTAAAGTTGACCTTAATACAGAACTGTGCCAGATAACCCAAATTTAGTTCACTACAGTTGCCCCCAGAGTGCCCTGTAAGACTGGCTTCTAGTACTGAGGGAGAGAGCTCTTCACTGATGGTAAGGACCTGCAAGGTATTTGCAAAACACATAAAGTAGTGTGTTATCAAAGATCCTTTAGCTGGCTCCAAGCGAGTCGCTATATCCATGTGGCAGAGTACAGTGCTGGTCTTAGGTCCTACAAGTTTTTTAAAAAAAAAAAAAACAAAACAGAACCCCCCCAAAAACAAACTACAAAACTACCAACAACATAAATGTTAGCAAAGGGACTGGCTATGTGCAGTACTGTTGCTAATGCAGCTTTATTTCTAACTAGTTTACAGATCCATCCAGGATTACATGCTGAGTTTACACACTGAGTATCAAAGGGTCTACTGTTTTACATGGAGCCACAGCACGGAGAAGTGGTGATGGTTTTGGACATAGCACTGCCATGGCCTTCGTGTTCTTCCTGCAGGGCAAATGCCAATAGGTGGCAGTGATAAACTTCACTCCCTCTTTCTGTAAATGATATCTGTAAATGGAGGGACAAGGAAGAAGGTATTGGATAAGGGAAAAGGGTGGTGCAGACAGGTGGTGTGATGGGAGATTAATTATCTGCCTTCAGTGTCACACAACACACTAGTTAGAGCAAAGCCCCCATGGGCCATGGGGAGATGTTTGCTTTTTGCAAGCTGTGTCCCTTGTAAATAGCAGCGCTGGCTCCGGCTGCCGCCCTGCATAACACCAGGCTAATTCTGTTTGTCATTTTCAGACAGGCCTCCTCTTCCTTGTCATTTGGGCCGCTAAAAAGCTGTGATGTGCCTGGGCCTGCTGGGGAAGTGGCTGTCACAGGGCTGTGAGGGAAGGAGACGTGCTGCAAGGATGGGGACAGCAATGTGATGGAAACACTGGAAACAGGACACGGGCAGCTGCTTGGGAAGCTCTGCCATTGCCCCTCTGTGCTGTGCATGTGCCTTCCTCTACTCTCTTTGTCCTTTTCCTCTGCAAAATGGATGCTCCTTGTACTTGACTTTGAAGATCAATGTTGTTCAAAACCTTGTGGGCATATTGCGGTTTTCTAGTGCTGTGTCTCAGCAAGGTAAACTGGCCCAAACTAAGTGCCATGCTGCTGGGGTTAGACTCTTTCTAGTCCTTGACCTAGCTCATTTACAGCTGATCTGCATGCCTGTCTGCTCAGTGCAGCAGTGATCTTTGTGTAGCATGAGGGCAGAATCGGTGGTAGCCTTCATTGGCAACTATCAGAAACTCTGTGTGTTTATGTGGGAGGAACGGGAGAGAAATCAAATTTCCACTCTTTTCCTTCTGCCTTTTGGCCAAGCACTGCTGCAGTTCTTGCATAGGACTTTCCAAGGACCTGATCCCTCTCTGCTTCAAGGAATGCACCAGTGGATTTAGCTTTCTATAGTAGCTGTCCCCAGCCAACTGTACATGAGAAGGACGGACTCCATTAGCCTCTGTGTTTGCTGCTGAAAAATATATGATTCCTCCACTGATAATCTGTTGCACGTCTTCACAAACTGCCATGTATTTGTCATATGCCAACTGCAGGATGGCTCTTCTGGGAATACTTGAAGCTCCAGTTGCTGAGCTATGGTGGAATAGAATGTGTTTTTCTAGTTGACATGACAGGCTTCAACTAATGGATTATGTGTGTCTAGGGTTGTTTAGGTTAGTTCCATAGTTCGTTTATATAGGTTGAAACACCTTCCTGCTAAGGACTTTTTTTTTTTCTGTAGAGGAATCTACTCCAGCTCCTGGGACTTCTTGTAGGATGTATCCTTCATTTGTGCCAATTTGTTTTGACTTTACTCCAGTCTAGTAGCACTGGATCAGCTATCTTTAGACTTGGTGCTACTAGTGATTTAAATGTGCTCAGTGGGATTTGGCTAAAGGCCACAAAACTTCCTTCATACAGAGACCACTGCAGAGTGGTCAGATGGCAACAGTGATGATTTTAACGTGCCACCAGAGTGCATGATATTGAAACTCATAACCCAGTGGCAAAAGGTTTCGTAATGTCTTTATAGTGATGACTTTTATAGCTCTATCTAAGCTGTTCTTTTTCAGCACTGTGAGGCTCATCTAAACCCCTTATGCAAAGCCAAGTCCCAGCCCTTTGATCTCAACACATGAAAATGCCCCTCAATGCAGTTTTGGTTTCTGTGAGTCATGTCCAAGTAGGAGGTTGCACTCCTGCTTCTGAGACCAAGTGGACCTGGAACATATTCCTGCTTGCAACAGACAGATGTTCACACCATGCCATCCATCCTGAAAAAGGACTCCACCGCATTCTTGACCATCTGTTAACGCTGCAGACCCAGCCAGTGGCCTTAATCCACCAAATAATTAGTTCCCATTTTGGATAATGTTCCTTCCACCTGAGACTTCTAGGCCAACTGTATTTCTCAAGTGCTTTTTGAATTGCTGTTTTTTCATGCTTTCCGTGAGTCCCCCGAGAGAGCAGAAGTCCTACAGAAAAAGAGGAAGAAGGCTCCAAGGAGGTGCAGTGCTGGCATTTTATATGTGCTCCATGCCCTCAGCCAAGGGGAAGGTGCAGGACTGTTAGCTAGAAATCAATGAGAAACAAAAACATCCCATCATTGGCAGCAAAAATTCTGCTGAGCATCCACATAGTAGAGCTAAAATCAAAACTTTTTGAACAGCGCTTTCTACATCCCTCTGCTTCATTTCCTACTAGCTCAATTTTCTACAGTTTACCTTCTCTGCTACCTTTTCCTCTACTTCCAATCTCTCTTCTTATTTTCCCCGTTATACCCACCCGTCTTTAAAATTTTGTGCTAGATTTTTCCATGTTTTTTTGTGTTTTGATTTGTTTTGTTTTGTTTTTTCCCCTCTTACTTCTTGCTTTTCTACCCTTCTACCCTTTGGGCAGGATAAAAGCAATGGTTTCTAGCATGAAAAGCATGGGCAAGTGAATGCAACAAAATTCTTACAACCTCTCTGATTTTTCTTCTTAACTTTGCACTCAGTATCTGAGTAAGCCTCACTAACATCAACCCGGTTTTACTTATGTGTAGTGGGCCAACAGAGAGCCCTGGCACTAATCAGTGATGCTGTGTTAGGAGTCCTTGCTCAGGTCTCCTCTACTACAGCTTTCTTGCAAGGCTGTCTTGTGGCAGAGGTTGATATTATGTCATTATTTTGCCCTGGGACAAAGTTTATACTTGCCTTCCTTAGTCTCGCCTAAACTTGGGTGCTTAGCTGAAGACTTTACCTCCACTTAACTACAAAAGATGGTTTATTTCAGAAGAGTTCAGTGTTCATTACATTCTCACTACACAACATGCTAATGGCTGGAGAGTTCCTGGACCTCAGCTGAACTTCCCGGGCTCCTGAAAACACCCACATTTCCTCTGTTTTGGGGTAAGAGGATATGGCAAGCCAAGATGTGCAGCTCAGTCATCACTCGGAGGTGATGCATCTGCCAGAGGAGAGCCTTGTTCAGCACCCAGGCTCTCTGTGAAGGCTGTGCTGTGCCTGCACTGCATCACAGCTCGCTCTTGCAAAAGCCTTTTTAAAGCATGGCTCCCGGGGGGGTGGACCTTAGCATGAAAAGAGCAGGAAAATAGCTAAAGTGATGAAGTCAAGGTTTCCTAACATTACAGCCCCCACCTTGTTTCCCACAGGTTGATTCAGAAAAGTTGTTGTTCAATATCAGTGTCAATAATGAGAAAAAGAGGGAGAGATTTTAAGTTTCTAGCTGCTCTCTAAAGTCTTCCACTTTAACCTTTAGTGTGTGAGTGCTTTTACAAGCATAGGCACTGTATCAGTTTGGGTCAGTTAGCATCTCTGTCCTCTGCATTTTAATGTCAGGTAAATTGAGATATGGCATGTGTTGCTAATAGCATCTCAGTTCATATATGCCATATTTAGGAACATAGCCCATGTCTCTTGAGCCTTGCTTTTTAATCTGACTCAGGGCCAAAACTTTATTAGTGGGTTAGGGTTTGGGGTCTTTATATCTGATAGACCTGAGCTGAAGGATTTTGGAGTCCAGGTTCCTCTTTTGTCTTTGCTCATGAAAACAACACAGCACACTTTTATTTGCATACAGTGTCCTTGATCTGGGCTTTATGTGAGGGAAGAATGGGGGAGAAATGAAGCAGAAGCAAGAGTAGATGAGTAAAAGAAGGCTACATGAGGAAAAAGACATTGGGAAGTGGGACAGAGTCTGGAAGGAATGGTGTTGGGACAAGAGTCAGGAGGAAAAAGCGATCTGTTAGAAAGGGAAGAGGTTACAGGCCAGGGTGGCAGGAGCAGGAGGACATTGGGAAGCAAAGAAGAGCGAGATATTTACTCTGGGAGCGGCTGCAGTTCTTTAGCCAGGTGGCTGGTGGGATAACTGGCAGGAAGCTGGCATTTACCTGGATGCTAATTCCTCTCTTCCTGCCAGTCTGGCAGGATGAGTGCCTGCTCTCCCGGTGAGATGAGATCATTTGAAAAGCCCCCCTGGCTGCTATTATGAGGAGCGACTGAATGCCGGCTCCAGTGTTGTGGCGTGCGATAAAGCATGGTAGCTGGGAGGGGAGGGGGCTGGTGGCGGTGGGAGCGCTGGAGACAGGCTGTTCATTTAGCACTGCCAAGCTCTGCATCTGATTAATTACGGAGCAGTTGATAAATAACATTGCAGAGATACATAAATCAAGGGGAAAGGCGCAGGGAGCTGAGCAGGGCTGAGGGACTGGCACCGCTCGGGCAGCTCTACTTGCGGGCTCGTTGTTCTTGGCACTAGCGGGGCCAGGTTCGGTGGTGGCAGCTGGTGAGGGTGGCAGGCACAGGGGGTGGTAGCGAGAGGTGCGGGAACAGAGGGGCAGGCGTGCTGCTCCAGCCCACGTCACGGCTTTCCAGGGACCTGTCCAAAATACGTAGGTGGTCCCTGCTAATACCACAAGCAAAAAAAAAACAACAAACACTTCTTTGTAGGCTCCGAGGCATTCATCTGCCCAGTCTCCACAGAAAAGGGAGAAAGCTCTCCTCCCTTCTGCACAGACAAGGGAGGCCAAGGGTTTGGCAGGGTAGGGTGCTGAACTTGCTGCCTTCTCTCCCTGCTGGAGAGTGGCTTAATCCCTGCACTCTCTCTTTCCACCAGATTAGAAGAGAATCAGTTTTCTGGAAGATATCTATGTAGCTTCTTGGGAGCACACTCTTCTACCACCAAACATAAGATTGTTCCCTTCAGCTGCTACAGCTTGTGGGTTAATGCCCAGTAGGATGCACCTGATACACCTTGGGTACCTTTGGGTGGAATTTGTCCTGAGGGACTTGTGTCCTGAGTTTGCAAATATTTTACCATCTCATCCTTCACTGTGTACTTTTGGTGTTGCCTGGTTATATCCCTGCTTTTCATTGTCCTTGTTGGTAAGTGTAAATTAACTCATGTGAAAACACAAGGAGGAATGTACACAGCTAAGAATTAGCTCTGGGTCAGTGAAGCACAGAATCACAGAATGTTTGGGGTTGGAAGGGAGCTCTGAAGATCACCTAGTCCAACCCCTGCCAGAGCAGGATTACCTCAAGTAGATTGCACAGGAACACGTCCAGGCAGATTTTGAAAGTCTCCAGAGACAGAAACCCCACAATATCTCTGGGCGTCCTGTTCCAGTGCTCCGTCACCCTCATATTAAAGATGCATTTCCTTATGTTTAGCTTGAACTAATATCTGTAGATATTAGTTCAAACCTACGCAAGGACTGTTTCAGGATTCAAGCATTTGGATGTGGTAAACCACCAATACTTACTTTTGGTTTTGTGTTTGCTACCCAGCATAGTGTCTATATACCAATGATTTTACCTATTTGGATAAAATGAAACAAATTGTTAATTGGAGATTAGAGCAGGGCAGGAATCTAACCTAGGTGCAACCTTATTTATCCTGACCTTGAGCAAAGAGTAGAAAGTCCTCTTCAAAAAGGACTGGAAAATGGCAAATGTTGACTTGATATTACATTTTGTAATGTCTGCCTCTTAAGAGATACACTTGAGGTGCAAGGAAAAAGTCAGCTGGTGGTCTAACGATAAAGCTTAATGCAGGTCTTCAGTTTCACATGCGAGATGAGCATGGAAAGGTTGGTGTGATGAAATAGTACCTTGGAGAGGTGGGAATGGAGAGAGTGCTGCAGTTTTCTTCTGCCAACCAACTCCCTTCAGACAAAAGGTCTGTTTTGCAGAGCTCTACAAACAAGTGTATGTTTATGCGTGTATGTGTAAGTAAGTGAATACAACCAGTGAAATACCAGGATTAGTGAAATGTGAAGTTGTGCTAGAGTGTTCCACAGTGTAACAACAGATTCTGGGGGTACTGCACCAATGAAAAGGCAGAAGAAGCCCTCAGCAGAAAGTGAGGCTGTATTTTGAACTGAATGAACAGCTGGTTTGAGAAGTTTGCAAAACATTAAGTCACTATTCCCATAGGGAAATTCAGTTTCATGGTGCTGTGAAGAGCAAGAGATGCTGGTGAAAAGAAAACGTAGGACATCATTCAATACAAAGGCCAAGGTGGGGGAACCCAAAAAAAACCCTTGAGTACTTATCTTGTTACTATGTTGCCTCTAAAAAAAATCCTCTAAACCAAAACAACAACAAAAAACCTCTCACAACTTAAAAAAAATCCTACTACCTAGATTTGTGTCAAAATATTCCAAAAATCAAAAATATTTTTCTGTTTAGGATTGAGCATTGTCACTAAAGGTCTAACATCCGAACTGTGTCAGCTTTGAACAAGTATCTGTAAATCTAGAAATGGAAAAAAAAAGTCTGACTAATCTAGTCTGAAAACCCCAGATGAATAAAAAGGGAAAGAAATAACTCGGGTAAGGCAAAAGCCACAAGTAATTTAAATCTGTGAAGTGTGTTCTCTCCAATAATCTATTTTAAAGAGCTAATAGCACAGTGCAGAAAAAATGTTATAACAATCTAATGAGGTCCCATTAAGTTTCCCTTCCATTAAGTTCTTTTGGGTCCTATCTAGGCTAGTAAAATAGGTAATTTAAAACAAAACCTGCTTCTTTAATCTAAACATGCGCTTGGTTAAGAAGGAGACTTGGGAGTTGATGCAGCCTAGGTTCTGTTACCTGCTCTGCCATTGAGCTCTGAGCCTTTGACTGCAAAACTTCCCTCCTCTGGGCCATCACTTCCCACCTTGTAACAGTTGAATAATTATTTTCACACATCTGACTGGGTGGGGGAAAGCATGGTTCCCAGGAGTGAGCCTGGGATGCTATAACATAAAAGTGTTTTGGGGACATGGTATATATGTATATATTCACATGTATGTATGCATGTGTATTTAACCCTCAAAACTGTACACAGGATACTTGGAGGTTGACAAGGATTGTGTGCTGGATGTAAAGTTACTAGATATTTACTTTTAGCTTTCTTTCACTGGAGCAAGTGAAAACACTGGGCCTTGCAATTTTACTTGGCCATCCATGTTGCAGTCCTTAAAGCATCCTGAACAGGAGCAGCTTTGACCCATGCAGGCTTTCAGCCAGGGAGGCTCATGGTTAGGGGAAAGTGGACAAGACACGCCTGCCTTCCCATGAGCCTGATTGCCTTCCACCGGTTTTAATTACCAGCCTTTGCAAAGGTTCCTCTGGGAGAAAATTAGCTATCAGCCTCAACAGCAGCAGCCAAGACACCAGTTCACTCAAGAGCTGTCAGCTAACTTTAGCCCCTGTCTTGCTGAGCCATCCTTTATTTAATCAGGGTCGGAGGAGCATCCGTGCCCGGCACTCAACTCTGCAGGTGGGAAATGATTTACTGCCCTGCTATCAGAGAGCTCTTTAATCTTGTCTTTATGAACACTTAGCACCTACAAATCACCTGTTTGGCTTGAAATGCATCACCTGCTTCATGCCGTGGTGCCCCAAAGGGGAGGATGTCAAAGGTACATCTTGTTTACACGACAGACTGCTTTATGGAAGCACCCCTGCTGCCTGTGTGGCAAACTCTACCCCAGCCTTCACCTCCCTCTCCCTCTTGCAGTGCTCGAAGGTGCCGGGTTTCATCCCCTGGAGACCATCTAGAGGATCTTCATCCCAGCTCTTCATCTCTTCCATTCTTTTACCCAAGAAGCCAGGCACAGCATTTCATTTCTGCCCTTCTCCCTTAATTCCTTGGGAGCTTCCCTGCTTCAAACCATGTTCCTTCAGGTGCAAAAGGAAAGATTGTGAGAGCAGCTCACAATCAGTGTTTGACATTTCTACAGATGCATTTTATCACAGGTGGCTTCAGATTGCCTTCTACTTAGCCATCTCACTGTGACAGAGTATCTGGTTTTGGGGTAGAGCAGGATAACCGTGACTGTTAGCTGTGCTGTATGCCAGTGTGGGACATGAATTAAGGAGTTTAATTGAAGTGACACGTGTAATTGAAACTGCAGGGGAAACTTTAGGATAGACAGCAATTATACAAATCAGGATGTCATGACACCATACCTCTGCTTTAAGGAAGAAGAGACTTCTGATTTTAGAAAAGGACAATAACCGGAAAGAAAAACCCCAGGCTCTTAAATGACTAGAGATGAGCAGCATTAGAAATCTTGCTGGAAAGGCACATCTTCAGTGGCCTGGAGCCCCTCAGTACCATGAGGGGGTAAGCTTTGTTATAAGCTCTGAAAGCAGACATCTGCCACTTGATTCAGCAGAACAAATTCCTTGTATGTATTTTTGCTAAAGCTTCTTTCTTCCCTGCAAGCATGTGCTTACTGTCTGGAAAGGGGCTCTTATTTCCATTCCTAGTCAGGCGTTCAAACAGAGATGGGCCAGGGATGTCTGAGATGTGGTGCAAACCTCATGAGGGACTTAAAATGAAGGTGCAGAATCTTTCTTTAAGCTCCTGTGTCCCTTCTTGAATAAGCCACCCATTAAACCCTTTTATTGGCCTTTGCTCATGCCACAAAGAAGATAGGAGCCTGGAATGCCTGAAAGCCTTCTATCTCTCTCTTGACCTATCTATTTTTATATAGATATGGGTCAGTCTCGTCAAGTTTGGAACTTTTTTTCCCCTACTTTTCAGAGTTGGGAATGAAGTTTCTTGAACAGAGATGATCCAGACCTCCATTAGAAGGTGGTAAGTATGGTAATGAGTTTCCCTCTCTCTGGTGCCCATCGTTTTCACAGACATGAATCTTGATGTTACTTTTAGCATGAGCAGACCAAATGGAATTGGAGGAGGAGGGATTAAGAGTGAAGCTGACAGTATAATGTGAGACAATGTGCAGGCACTATGCATTACAAAGAGATGAAGGATGGCA
>NW_009705572.1:997-9031 GCF_000703405.1 Apaloderma vittatum | reverse complement strand
CAGCAGGAACAATAAAGCATGATAGATTTCTTAGCCTCAGCATCAATCCCAGATGAGCTTGTCCAGTTCCTTCTGAAACATCCAGGCCAAGGCAGCCTTGAAAATTTCTAGCTATTCCTAGAGAGAGACGCTCCCAACTCACAGATCTGTTGGGTTCAGAAATGCCCTTGCACTGTACCAGCACGGGACACCAGCAACTCAAGACAAGTTCCTACAGTCTAGGCCAGGATCATGGTTTCAGGTTCTCTCTCTGCCAAGAAAGCAGCTAGAGACTATAATTTGCAAACCTGAAAGAGTCTAAAGTTAGCTGGCAGCACTTATTTGAAGCCTAAACCCCACAATTTGTATTTGTTTAAAAGCCCAGGACATCTTCAAGCTTGTATGAGCCTTGGGAGAAACTGCTGAGTGTTCCCAATTTCTGAAAACCATTTAAAACCGATTCTTCAAGTGTCAGGTATTTTAGGATTAGGTAGACTTGAAAGATCTCAGGCAGATCTGAATTTAGAATGAAACAAGCTTTCAAGTGATGTTTGTCTCATCAACAGAAGAATGAGCTAAGTTTCCTTTTATTTCCAAATATTAAATGTGTTCATGCAAAAAAAATAAATATCCTGAGGAACCATTTAATACAGCGATACAGAGTATGAGTCAGAGGTACATCCCTAGACTGAGGGGGCATTTGGGAATGGGGAAGCTTGATACTTATTCTGTTCTGGTTGCTGTCAAAGATAGGATAATGACTGGGCCATTATGTAGTCTGACCCTACACAGCAGTAGTGGTTCCGTCTTTATCTAGATCTCTATTTATCTGGAGATGAATAAAAGCAGTACTTGAATGTCTAGACTAGCTTCAATAAAAATAACCATAATGGAGCTTAATGGGTATTTTTATTGTGGAAAGTGCAGTTTGTTGTCTGGATCTCTTTGAAAAATGTTCTTCTCATCGCCTTCAGCAGACCTTTCAGAAAGTTTTCACAATGGAAATGCCTCCTCAATATCATTTCACCTTGCTAGACAGCCAACCAGCCAGTGTGTGCATGGAGCTCTGTTCACTGCAGACTTTCCTTTATTTCTGCTCTGAACTCTCTATCTACAAGGTGGCAGAGGACGCTTTATTCTATGCAGCTTCTCCTTCCCCCGTCTCAAAACAGAGCAATTTTTCCTGTCTTTTTACTGTTGTCAGTGAGCCACTACTCCTCTGTGACGCATCTTTTGGTCCAGTGGTGAGTGGAGCCATGTACTGGTATTTCGAGTACTTCTTGAAAAACGTTTTTCACTTGCTTTCAGAAATGTAAGTACTTCCTTGCGCCCTGTACAGCTGCTTCATGTCTTTCTTTTTGCAACTTTCTTTTGGTGTGAATTAAATTATAGTCAAGTTTCAGTTGGAAAGTTCCGAAGAAAACTAACCTGTAAGGTGGTAGGGATGGATTTAGAATGGTGAAATTGTTAAGGAGCAAGAAAGGATATATAGTGATGATGAATGTTAGGCAAGATTTTTAAAATGTTTGTAACTGGCCTACATGTGCTCACACTTAAGTCAAAGATAAGCAAACCAGTGCTGTCTGCTCTTGAACATCCTGTCTGTAAAACTCTGAGTCTCTGGAAAGCGACCATGGATTATAAAAGAGAGGATTTCAAGGGGACACCAAGGGGTCGATATGATGACCCAGTCCCGAGAATTAACGCATCCCATCAGAAGCATGTGCTTCTTGATCTTTGAACTCAGTTCCATTTTTAGTGCCTCTGCAGTTCTTGTTTCTACACAACTGGAGAAGCTGGTCCAAAGAGAGGATAGGCAGTGGTACTTAGCTATGTTTGTACATTGCATTTTGCTGTAAATGGGGGAAATGTCCCTTCTTTTGCTGATGATAACTATGAAAGGGTGGTTGAGTGCCTTTGAAAATGAGTCCTAAAAGTTATTATGTGTCTCTGGCCAAACTGCTTGCTCACTGAAAAAACACCCACAACCTATAAATGAAATGACTTGATGTTTGCTGTTTTGTCCAAAGCATTAGTCACCCAATAAGGGGGCAGTGCGAATACCACGTGACTTAAGTGACTAATGACCTACTACATAAGATGGCATCATAAAAATGATAGGCTTGAAAGAATGTCAAATTTTACACTAGTTAAGCCACAGCGCTGTGTCAGATGGCCATTTTGTGAACAGTTCAGGCCCTTGCAGAGCGAGTGAGCAAGTAAGAAAGAAGGACAGAGAAAGGCTGCTGTGTTTGTGGGGCTTTTACTTCTTGTGATGTTTTACCTTTATATTATTTTTTAAAAAAATAGATGTTTGGCAGATTTTCTTTTGCCTATATGAAAAGAAAAAACAAGAATAATAGAATCAAGCTGATTTTATGTGTGCCATAGGCTGAAATGTATTCACAGAAGGCTATGTGGTAAATAAACAATTGTGTGATTCTTTCAGAAATGTGTTGTTATTTGCAAGTAGCATAAAAATGAGGAAATTGCTAGGGTCTTGCTCATTTTTTCTGATGATGATTTTGGTGGACTCCTGCACTGGGGCAATGAAGGAATTAGGCTGTCTTGTAGGATGTTTTCCCAAGGAAGGCATCAAGGTGAAGGCAGTGGTGGCTGCAGGTGGAGTGGCTGGGAAGTCACTGTGCTGATGGAGGAGGCACACTGAGGCAGTCAGAGCAGTATTGAAAGGGAGAGTTAAAGTAAGGTGGGAGCACCCTTTTCCTGTGTAGCTGCCTCTATCCTCTTGAAATTTAGTACTTTCTGTGTTGAGTTTTGCTGGGAATGTGTTAGGACCTCTGGTTAGCTCGTTATCTTGTGACATCTGTGTGAGTCCATTGGCCTCTTACTTTCCTGAATCTGTGGTTTGTTTCCAAAGTACAACTCTGTAAGTATCATGGCTCTGCTGAGAGGAGAACTAGGAGGACAGCTTATATTCAAGAGCTGGTTTTTGTTTGTCGAGTCATGTACATTTTAAAGCTAGTGCAAGCTGAGTAGATCTAACAGTTAAGATTCTGCTTTGCATATATTGTGGCTTCTTGTCACTCCTACACTGACCCTTTCTGTGGTCACCATCTTGTGATCAGCTCAGCTGTGACCAACTGCTGCAACATCCTTCAGATGAACTTGCTTTTGTTTTGTCTAGCGAAAAGGAAGCTACAGTGATTGTTTCCTTTCTTCTATAAAATTACGTCCACTTAAAATCATACGTGTTCTCTTTGCTTAAAATGGAGAAGTCCTGAGGGGACAAATCAACGGGTGCTAAGTAAATAACATGCAATCAAAACTAGTAAATGAAGCTAAGAGTTGGCAGCAGCGGCAGAAAAAAGGAATACAAAATAAAAAAAAGAATCCAAAGAGCAGATATTGGAGAAAGGAAGCACCATGCGATGAATGAGAAGCAAAGCGAGTTATTCCTATTATCATTTGGGATGTCCTGCAACAATTCTTCCCTTCCATCCAGTGCCCTCTTCCAGTAATCTTGCCCGTGTGGTGCAAAGAGAAGAAAGCAGAGAGCATGTGAGGGAATCTGTAGACTTCTTTCCTTACTTGAATAACAACCATGTTTTGCTTTCCATTCTCAGAGCACAGTGCTGCTTTTTTACCTGTTCTTTGCTGGAGAAATATTCCAGAAACTCCCTCTCTGAGCCTGCTTCCCAGTAAGGCAAGGTCCAGCAGGTGTCAGGTGAAAGAAGAAAGGACTCCATTGTCCTTGCTTCCAGCAACATCTGAGAAGAACCCTGTGCCACTCCACAAGCTTGCTGGTTGGAAGCAGTGTTAGGTGCTCAAGTCACTTTAGTAGCTTTCTGGTGTCCTGTCTGGCTTCTTGCCACTGCTGCAGATGGGCACAGGTTTCCTGTAGTCCTATGTCGTATCTGCCATTTCTGTGCAGTTGTCTTGGGCACCCCAAGGAGCCTCAAGTGGCACCAAACAGCTACATTTAGGCAACTGAACAGAGCTGCAGGGAAATGTCATCCTTGGCAGAGTGTGGCCACCGAATGCATTTGGGGAAAGGAACAAAGCCATCTAGGCTGGTGGCTTAATGCTGCCTCCTCCAGGATTTTGCTGCTGGTATGGAGGAAGGAAGGTGGCAAAAGCCTGATGGGAAAGTGTGTTGGGGAGGAGGGAAAGGACAGATGTGACAACTAACTTCCACATGGCAACTGTTTTGCTTGAGGATCGAGATGATACAGGCTTCCAAGGATTGTGCCAATGCTGTGACAGAGTTAATGCTCTCTTAACTCTGCCTGAAAGCTCCCATGCGCTGCTGTGTAACACAGCCAAGGCTTACCTCAGTGGAGGGTGCAAGCTGCCCAGCTACACCTTCACAGTTGTGGTACAGAGCACAGCTAAATGTCATCATCATAGCGCTTCAGAACAATTGGCACCACAAACCAGTTATTACTGAACCAACCTGCTATCCTATCGACGTCCTGTGGCAGTGGCTGGACAGCTAGCATATACAAGCATGTGTGCTCTAGGGAAGAGGGGTGTCAGAAGAGTTTTCCGTTAAGGAGATGAGGAAATGGAGAGAAACATGAGGTCAGGACATTGATAGCTGTGAAATGAGTGTGTTGTAACAAGGGACCTTTAAATTCAAGTGTTGATTGTTGAAATGGGAGAAATGGAGAGCCTGCTTTACTGGTGACTGGTTTTTTTAAACTGTTGTGTCCTGTTAAGTCTTTGATATCTGGATTTGCGTTGCCAAGATGTATTTCATAAACATCATAGAACCATAGAATGGTTTCAGGAGCATTTTTATTTTATTAGAAAGGAGATGAACAGACCACGCATGTTTTGAAATTCTAAGTATACAGTGGACAAGTCTGGTCCTGTAGCTCTGTCAGTGTCCCTGGCTCCAACCTTTAATGCTATCCTGTGCCAAGCTCTGTGCACAGAGCTCTGCCACTGCCTCTCATTGTAGCTCCACACCCTCTCTATTCCCTGAGCCTCCAAGGAGGCAGTGCCCAGCTCACGGAGAGGTAAGCCAGCTTAAAGATGGGAACTAGGAGCATTCTCCTCTGGGAACATATCTTCCGGATGCATAGGTAGGAAATTCATCAGATATCTAATCAAGATTTTTTTCTCTCTCTCTAAATGGTAGAGCAAAAGTTACTAGATGATGATGGACTTCCTTTTGCCATGTATTTCAATGAATAATCTTTCACTACTCTTCCTATTCCACATTTCTGTTCTTCCTAAGGGCTCCAGATGACTTTTCAAGTAATTTAAAGGGGGGGGAAGTTAAATTTGTTTCTGAAAAATGGGATTCTATGGTTAATGAAGCAGGTTTTAAATACATTTTTCCATAAGAAAGCAATTAGAATGAAACATTTCAGAAAAAATGTTGATTTTTTTTAAAATTTTTTTTAAAAAAGCTAATTTCTAAATTAGTATAGGGAAGTTACCTTTTTTCTGCCCTCTATTTGTCTGTAGGGAATTTTTTTTTTCTTTTCAGTTAAGCTGCAAGAGATGGTAGCACTTTCTCACTTTCAGAAAGATTTGCAGGCCATCTGCCCTTTCTTTTGGCACAGCCTCAAGGGAGATGGCAGTGGAGGTGCGTTTAGGGATCAGGTGTCTCCTGAAGGGCCTTGCCATCAGCATCCTTGCTTTTCCTTGGGCCTGGGCACAGGAGTGGTCTCAAATGACAGCCAAAACAATCCTCCTTTCCCTGAGCCGGAGTCCTTTCCCAGGACACTGGCACTCTCAGCTGATCAGTTCTCCCCAGGATTCCTCCCCAACGCAAATGCTAATAGGAAGGGTACAGGCAACTGATTCATAATACTCTTGAAAATCTGAATAGATAGCTGTAACGATCAGAATTAATTACTCTTTTCAAGATTTTATGTTTCCAAGCTTCCCTTTTTCTCCTCCTCCCTCTGAAGTACCCCCTCCCCTCCCTGCCAGCGAAGTTGTGCTCTTTTCCCTCTGGAGTCTTTCCACCTTGGCTCCCAGCCAGCTCTCTACAATAAAGTCACATGCTAATCAATAACACTTTTATTGAGAGTGACAGACAGGGGCTAACTGCACCAAAACAGTAACACGCTAAGCCAGTAGTAAATGCGCTTTCCTCAAATCCTAGCCGTCGTCCTTTGCTTTTGCTGCCTCTTCAGCTTCCCTTCAATATCTGTCTCAGGCTTCTACTCCTCCCTTCAGACCTCAGGATGTAGTGGCTTTCTGATGATCCTGCCTAAAGTGATGGTTGCCTCCAGGCCTGCTGACAGGAGACATTTGGTACCGAGACCTGCTTTAGTAATCAGGTACACAGGGGCGTGTACCTGTTCTTGTTTTGGCTGAATCCAAGCCTGTCTCTGAGAGCAAGACTGAACTGTGGGATAAGAGCAGAGGTCTGCAGAGTCAGTCCCAGATCAGGCATATCCTACAGCAGCATGTTCATTTCCCAGCGCCCCTGTGTTAACCCCAGACCCGTCTGACACTAAAAGAAGGGCCCATGCAGAGTTCTGCACCAATGCAACTAAACCAGTCTATGGAAAGAACAGAGGCCATTGTGGGTGGGAGGGAGCCCCCCTCATGGCAGGGCTCTAAAGCTCACTGCTTTGGTCAGGCTAGTGCTAGTACTTCCTCACTGAGCTTATATAGGACCCTCACTCATTTCTCTTCTCACTTGGTCCTGCAGCTGCTCATGGGTGGGGGTGCTGATCAGGGATACGACAGACTGACCTGCATCTGGGCATGCTCTGGCAGGGCAGAGGAGCAGAGTGCTGAGAAGTAGCCTCTAACATATGCATATCCAGCACACCTGACCCTCCCAAGGGCAGGTCCTTTCTCCTTAAGAGTGCCGCTGCACCAGCAGAGCTCCCGTTGTTTGCCCTGACTCATTCAAAAGTACATTAAAGCAGGCCTAAGACAAACTGAGAGACTAGTGCTCCCCAGAGAGTGAGAAGATAGTAGTGATCATAAAAAACATTGCTGGCCATTGCTGTAGCTGCTTTCCTGATCCAGGAAAAGATTGGTCAGAGCAGAGGATCAGCATAGTAGGACATAGGGACAGATACCTGCAAAAATAACATGTCATCCTCTTCCCTGGCACTTGCTCAGCCCCTTGCCTTGCCAGAGAAGTGGTCAGCTGCACCTGCACCTTGTTCCAATCGCAGTTTCTGCTGAGAAGGGAGAGAAGCCTCACCTTGTAGTGCAAACTGTCCTCATCCACCTGGTCACTGCAGAGTCACCCTACAGACCCCACACACGCCTTGCTCACTCACAAGCATCACTTTTGTCTCATCTAAAGTGGACGTTGGTCCCCACCTTCTGTGACATGCTACCTGATACACCATCAAAGTCCAGTGCAAGCATGCCAATAGACCTGAAGTGTTATGCTTGCCTAGTATAATATAAAACCCAAAGTGGAGAAAAGGTTAGTAAAGTCAGCTTTGCACATTTAGAAAATTGCCTATCCTCTCCATACACCTGCTTACAGTGTGTTTGACTTGTCAACAGTTCTGCAGATCCCAGCTCAGGTGTACTTTGAAGGGAGTAGGATTAGTTGAGGGATTGCAAAGGAAACCTCTAAGGCTGTAAAATAATTCTGTGGAAAGTAACACTAATTGTAGTTCTTTTTAATAATTACTCCTTCTCTCAGAAATATGAAAATCACATATGTGTGATGTTAAAAATTATTTTTAATTAGGAAGTTCTAATTTTATTTTTTTTAATGGACTTCTCAGATGTTATCTGTCATTTTTAGAGAAATTGCTTCATTTCTGGCAGGACAATATCCTATAATGACTGAAAAAATCCAGTAGAAAAGTTTTAAAAAAAAAAAAAAAACCAAGTCAGGACTGATAAGGGGTTGGGGTTTTGGGGGGATTTTTTTCAGTTTTCAAGTGCATCAGCATATTTGAGGAGGTTGCAACATCCCCTCTGACCTTTAGCCTTCTAACGGATGCACTGGGATCAGTTTTCTGGATCCTTTACTCAGTTGGTAAATCATTTATTGTGATGTTCTGTTGTACAAAACACAGTAATAGAGCTTCATAAAATATAAATAGTACAAAATACTTTGGTTCTATTAACAACCTGTAACTGATGCACTTG
>NW_009705572.1:0-987 GCF_000703405.1 Apaloderma vittatum | reverse complement strand
TTTCCCATTTTCCTTTTTAATTTCTCTGTCTTGTAAAGTGTAATGGTTTATGATTGCATATAAAAATGAATTTGGTGGATCTCATCTTAATTTTATCATCTCAAAACCATAGTTTCACCTTCTGGCTTGTATTTTATAGACTCGGAGTACGGAAGACTCAGGGCAGGAGGGAGAGGACCTGGCAAAGTGAGGTGGTGGGAGGGGGCTGTGGTGGAGGAGGGGGCAGGGAAGCGAGCCCCTGGCATGGGGGGGTCTGGTCTGAGGTCAGGACTGAGGTAGGCTGTCAGGTGGCAGAATCATGTGATCACTTGTGCTCAGAGCTGTTCTTAGCTCGTGCTAGGGGCTATCGATCTCTGACTTCCACGAATCGCTAAATCCTCTTTCAAATTAAAATAAGTGAATAAATAAGCAGAGGTGGAAATACAGGAAGCAGTGCATTTCAGATTACTTTGCAGATTGGGAGCCAAGCGAGAAATCTGTGAGCCACTGTGATTAACCTATTTGCAACAGCAGGACCTAAAGGAGTTGCTTCCAATAATTGTGGACCCAGCCCTCTGGGGCCTTCCTATGGGCGAAAGCTTGCCATGTCTTACCCACTGAGTCCCTTTTATTCTAGATTCAGAAATCCATTGTGCTGAATGTGATTGCTGGCAAACCTAACAGCCACTTCTTCCTCTTTTGCGCCTCCCTTCCTGTGATGAGGTAAAGCCTCAACCCTTCCTTTATCTCTCGAGTATGCTTCACTGGCTTCAGCTTGGGACGTCTCAAGTCAGGGAATAATTTTGCGTGTGGACTATGGAGATAGAACAAAATGGTGCAATGGGTGGGGAATATGGCAACCACTTGATCTTTCAAACCAAGCTTGCCATTTGTGGAGATTCCTTCAGCTGACTTTGCTCTGATGGTCTCCCTGTTGGGCCAGAATGTGACCACGGAGTTAAATCCAGGTGGCACCTGGTCACAAGTGGTGTCCCCTAGGGCTCAGTA
>NW_009705571.1:769-47772 GCF_000703405.1 Apaloderma vittatum | reverse complement strand
GGAGGAGGAGGAGGAGGAGGAAGCGCGGAGCCGGGGAAGAAGCCGGCAAAGGCCTGCGGCCGAGCGAGAGCAGCACAGGTGAGCCAGGGCTCCGGCTCCATCCTTCACTGGGCACAGAGGGGTCCGAGGCGCAGGCGGCAGATCCGTTCTGGGCTGGGTGCCAGCCGCCCCGCTCACCAGTGCCCCAGACAGCTCCGAGTAACCCCACCTGAGCAGGGGTACACAAGTACAGCCAACAGCTTTTTTTATCGAGTCGTACTTGGCAGAAGAATTTTAAAAAGTTACAAACAGGTTCAAGGATCTCACAATACTCTGTTACTGAAACAAATAAAGGGTATAAAAGAGGATTAGAAAAATTGCTACCCAGTAAACACGAAAACCGTCGGTTCAGCCCGGTGAGCGTTGGCCCAGTCCCAGCAGGTCCCACAGCAAAGTCCCAAACACGCCGCGAATAAACAGGCTGAAGGAGAAAAAGCCTTTCGCGACTTCCGTCAGGGAGCGGATGTGAATGAGCCAGTGACATCTCGCCGAACGTCAGGGAATGGGCTTTAGCCACTTACTGTTGCACAGCTGATCTCGGCTCGCGCCTCTGCCTCCCCTTCCAGAGGCTCAGCCTTCTGGACCCAGACGTCGCTTTCACAATTTGGGAAGAATTCTGGCATTATTCTTTGCACTCGCTACTTCTGTCTCTTCTCAAGGCACAATTAATAAAGGGAGATGCAGAAGCTATATTTAGAGAGCTTAAAACATGATTACAATCTGTAATTCATTTGACATTGATATCAGCAAAGCTTAAAACTGATTAAAATGCAACTCTGAACACAGCATGCCAGATTTTGCCCTCGCTGGGAAAGAGCAGCTCTCCGGGTGAGCTCACGCTCTGGTCGTGCCTTCGCCTCAGCAATGGAACCGTCTTTGTCCAAGACAGCTCTTTGGAGGTCTCACTTTCCTTGTAATTGATTCACATTAAACACAAAAAATGCAGCTGAGGCTACAGAAAACATGGCCAGAACCGTTTTTTTTAATGTATCTGCACACACCATTTGAGTGACACATCCGTGCTGATCTTGGTCCCGCTGCACAGCACCCTGCCCACGCTCACAGGGAGACACCGAGAGGTAAACGTCCAAAAGCCGTCTTATTCTTTTTATGTTTACGATGGAGATTAACCCACAGATCCCTGGCAACGAGCTCCAAAGCTCACACCGGTGCCGCTGGGTCACGACGTGCTCACGGACCCCAGAGCTGGGTGCCAGCACGAGAACGCCCACAGGAGGCTGTGGAGGGGCGAGCTCAGCACGAGCCCCCATGGAGCAGTAACGACACCCCCATCACCGCTGCCAAACCACCAGGGGACTGAGCTCGCCCCGGCACGGAGACTTCTAGCAAGAGGCACGTACGCGGCCCACGAGCTCTGGGGAAGGGAGCACGTGCCACGGTGGCCCGTGGGTTTAGTTCTCCTGAGGTCCTGCGGCTTGAACGACACAGTTCCATTTGTCTGATCTTTAAACAGGTCGTACCCATCAAACATGAACATTTTCAGTCACACTCCGCGACGCCACGGCACGTGGGATTCTTTGCATTAGGACCGGAGAAAACAGTGAAAGCGTTTGTGCTGAAAAGAATACCACAAACTCTGCAAATTAGGTAAAATCCATCCTTGCCTGGGTGCCTGTCAACCTCCCAATAAAGTGCAAGTCAACTGCTTGTTTTGATTTAATCAGCACGTTTTGCCTTTAACCAGGATCAAGCTTAAAGAGCAAACAAATACTTTAAGTCATATATACGTGCACAGATATGCATATATATATGTACATAAGTGTGTGCGTGCGCACGTGTGTGTACAAATCAAAATCATGCTCAAACCAAGATGCTGGAAAGTCTTTTTACTTGTATTCTTGCAGACGGTAGTTAATCAAGACTGTAACAACTTATTCTTAAATAAAGGTGGGAGATCCGACAGGAAAGAAAGATAACGCCACTTCTTTTTCAAATGTCACATTTAATGTTTTCACCACTGTACTTCAAATCTACATTTTACAAAGTGACCAGCAAGTGTGCCACATTAACTGACCAACCTCTGAGATTTTACCTTTCATACCAGTGTCTTCTCGGGCTCTTTCAATTAAACACCTTTCTCACTCAAGTGAATTGAAATGCTTCAGTTGGTTTTATTCTCAGGAGCCTCACAAAAAACAAAGATATTGCACCATCTTTGTTCAGTTATTCAATGTTTGTCTCTTTCACAGCAAATAATTACTTCATTGAAGTTAAAACTTCCAAACATAACTTACTAATAGTCTCCAATTTCAGCTCAGATCACTCTTGTTGAAAATACTCTGCTAAATACAGATAACTTACAATAACTTTAACAGTTAATTGTCCATAACAAACACCACGGTTTTTCTCCAGACCACTGCTCAAATTTTAAGACCACCCTTCAGTATTTCTTTGTACAGGTGAAAAACAGTCTTCAATTTTCTAGTCTTGTTTTAAATATAAAAGTTGGAAGGGACATTCAAGTTTCAAGTCTCCACACTGAACTTAAAAAAAAAAAAAATCATGTGGAGGTAAACAAACCAAGTTGTATACTCCAGGAGGTAGAGGCCTTCAATTTGTGTTCATATATACATATGCACAGAATTCAGTGTTCCAACAGAAAAAGAATTAGCCAAAAAGTAATAAAAGTTATTTACTACTGTGACATTTCAAGACTTCCACAGCTTTGCCTAAGGACACGAACACAATTAACATAATTCCCTATGTGCTTTTTTTTTCTTTTCTTTTTTTTTTTTTCTCTCAACTGTCCAGTGCAGGAAAAAGTTCTCACAAAATTTCACAGACCTAAAATGTGCAAGCTAGTTTCTCTCTATACAGCAATGATGTCAGGGATCTCTGAAATTAGCCCATAAATGGAATTATTTACACACATAGAAGATGCATGCTGGGGGGTTTTATGTAAGAAAGAGCAGAAAAACTTCTAATAAAAATAGATTAAATATATATATATATTTATACTGGGTAAGGAAACAGAAGTTTAGTCTCTCCTAGTCACAAACTCATTCTCTCTACTCACAACATTTGATTTTAGAACAGCACACATCACCATCACAGCTCTAGTGAGAAGCTATTTATAGGATTTGAACACCAGGTGACCTGCCCACGGGCTGTGGTCGCTGTCATCTGACGTGACTTCATGATTGGTCGCAGTCAAGTTTTCTGTATTCCTTAGTTTTAGAAAACCCAAAATCTTCAGGAATGGCTCAATATCAAAATGTATGTCTATCTTTTTGTACAATCTCACTTTGATAAAAAAAAAAAGAGGAGAAAAAAAAAAGAAAAAAACCTCCCCAAATTTGGTTCGATTCTGTTTGTTCCAAGCTGAGCCATCACAGCTGCACTAGAATTCATAAAACACGTGCAACTCTGGGTAAAATATTTTCTTCTAAAAGCACAACCACTTTACAAGATTAAAAGTCTAGTACATTTCTAAATATTATTCATATTGTACAAGTAGTGGTTGTTAATTTAAAACTTCATTAGTAAAATTACAGTACAAGCATGATTAACCTCCAGAATTGCAAATCCCAGACTCCAGTGGAAAGCTACATTACATCTTCAGTAGTCTATTCTCTTCCACTTTACTCCCAAACCAGTGGAGATGGCGGCATCTCAGATGGTTGAGCGACCGTGGAACTGGAATGAATGCAGGTGATACAGAAAATCAGTGTTCATTTGCAATAGCTCATAGAGGAGAAAGTTCAGTAAGCAAACGGTTCGAGGAAAACGAGAAAACCCACCAAAACCAAACCAAAACACCCCAAGACCAACAGTGAGCAGTGTTGGCAACAAACAGCTCGCCAGACTTTGTCTTCCTATTTTCTTAACCATCTTTCACCTCCCAGTCGTTCCTTCTAATGGTTTCACAGGGAAATTCTACAGCCAACACCCAGCTTGTCAACCTTTCAGTCCTAATGTCTAGTGCGACTTCTGCGCTTCCACGCAAAAACTACCTGAAACATTTGCACCTTTTGCTTAAATTCTAGAAGAATTCACAGAAACGTTTTTAACATGTAACCACTTGAGGCTGTTGTTTTTTGCAGAAGTTATCTATGGGCCTTTCCTACTCTCAGAAACTTAAATCATAAAACATTTTGGATGTGTGAATTCTGTACTACTAATAAATGTGAATTAATATCAGATGTGATTACATACAGTTACCTAATAAAGCTCTTAAAAGCAGCAGACTGAGGGTTGATGCAGAGAGGCACTCTGTTTCCTTTCTGCTGTTCCAAAATGAACTGATGAATTATTTCTGCACATAGGAGAGAAATAGAAAAACACACCGTACCATTAACACTTTTTGCTTCAGCAAGATGCAATGTAGACTCGGTGGAAATAGAGCAGATACATTTTGGTCAAGATCAAAGAACCCCAGCTTCCCTGAATTGAACCAGACACCCCACCTTGTAGCAGAAATTCCCACAGAACTCTCACGCGCATGCTGAAACAAGCATATAGAAAATAAACCCCTGATCACCCCTGTGATGCGGAACTGATGGTAACCCGTTACAGATTAAACCCCAGTTTTAGGGAATAATTTTTTGAAAATCAAAGAATTCTCAACTTGAACTTGAGTGGCAAATACCAAGAACGTGACTCCACTTTGATTCACTAATTCAGTTTGATTGATTCACTAATTCAGTTACTGCCACCAAGCACAAAGCTGCCGCGCCCCAAAAAGGCCACGGCGGTGATCTCCCTTTCCCGCGGCGCCATCCTTCAACCACACCGTGAACAGCACGGGGAGCGCCGACCCCAAGGCAGGAGCCAACGAGGTTTGAAACCAACAGCCGACCGCACGTCAGGGAACGCATGTGGTAACGTATTCTGTCAGAACATCGTCTGCAATTCTCTTTTTTTAGCGAAAAGAAATTATTTCCAGTCCCTGCTATGGAAAAATACCAACAGAAAACCACATCCCAACTACCTACGGCTAAAGGATGGAGCAGGAAGACAAATGCAGGGGCAAAGGTTAACTACTACTCACCTTTAACCTGCCGAACAGAACTGAGGTTCTTTTCAAAAGTGTCATCGAATTTGGGATTAGTGATGGGTTCAAAATCACTAGTATAAACTCTTCCAGTAGATGTGGAAAAACAACATTTACACATACAGGTGTGGTATCGCAATCGCCCTTCATCGAGATATGGGTGAGCTAAGGCATCCTTAGCAGATATTCTTTTGGACTGAAATAATGCATTTAAAGAAAAAAAATTAAAAAAGATTAGTTAGGATATTTTCAGAGGTATTGCAACAGTCTAAAGAATATTTACTCATCAATTAATTCTAAATCGTTTTATAACCCCCTAAACACATTGAGGGACAATGTTTCAGATGTACAAACGCTGCCACTAGAGGGAAGATTTTACTTAAAAAAAAACCAAGCAGCATTGCTACGACGACAGTGACCTTTCTGGACTCTGGCTAATGACAGAGAATGCTGCTAACGCCGTTTTTAGAAATATATTTTTCAGCAATTATTTTCTCCGGGTAGCCTTACAATTATGACTCCTACAATAAACAAAACTAAGTCCAAATAATTTAAAGTTAGCAAATACAGTGGGTTTTTGTAGGGTCATACTCTGCAAAACATTTTTACATGTCCTTGAGTACGTACTTCAGTAAAACACAAACGTAAGCGTCGCTGGTAACGCTCAACTCAGGGTGCGGCACCTGGAGTGCTGAGAAACACCCACTTGTTTCAGAAGCCAAGCGGTGAAGGCCGTGCAGGGGAGAAGGGCTCCCAGCAATGGTCTCCATCACAAAGTCTGCTTCCAGCAGACCAAGACTTGGTTTGTGCATAACCAAAGTAAAGTTCTCAGGCTCCAGCTACCACCCCATCAAAAAAGGAGAACAGAGCTGCTTCTGCAGAGCTGCAGAGAAGTGCGAGCTCCAGGTGTAATGCAATCCCTCGTTAGAGGGGAATTAAAAAACCAAAACAAACTCGGTTACAGAGCAAAACCAGCAGCAAAGTTTGAAGTAAATCCAAGGGTCCCAACTCACAGGATATTTTTTAGATTAAATTAAGTTCACCCATTCCAAAGGATTGGCCCGATTCTTTAAAAACTCAAACCCGCATTTATTCAAATGTGATTTGGGAATAATAATATTCTAAGTGTTGAGGGAGTTACAAAGCAAAAAAAAAAAGCCTGTTTACGTGGATGTTATGATTTGACATTTCTACGGTTTTGGTCAGAAACACAATTTTACACTGTAAAAAAATACAATCAAAAGCACCGCCTGCCAAATCCTTTATCAATTACAGGCGTCCTCCCTTGCAGCTCAGTCAATCTGTCTATTTTTCATTTGACATTTTAGAGGGTTTTCTGAAAGATTAAAATAATCAAGATCGTTGACTCGCGTATCAGATTTTCCAGTGACAATTTTGTATAGCAAGCCCAAGCGATGAAACCCCAAATCCACAGCAGCACATTTTTATTAGAAAAACAGATGCTCAGTGGACAAAAAGATCCCGTTCCGTGACTGTGTGGATGCGGGAGGAATTTTTTGTGTGTTGCAAGACCAGGAACACCCACGTGCCTCTAATTAGAACTGCATCAAAGTATCTGATGTTCTGCTACCTACACCTAGCTAGGAAAAGCTAGCATGATTCACCAACACCCTCGCCTTTCTCACTCTGCCGTAGCTTTCTTCAAAAGACCACCAGATCCTGAATGCAAAACCCCATTCCAGGGGGAAATTAAACAACCAATTACCAAATGATACTTTCACGTCTTTTACCAAACAAAAGTACTGCAACGCAACGCCAGCAAAACCCAGTTAACGCAGTCCTTCACGTAAAAACACTCATTTAAGTAGAAAAAGTATTAGAAACAATTTTAAATGGTACTTACTGGATCAAAGACCAACATTCTGCAAAGGAGATGAACTGCTTCATGTGTAGCTTGACTGGAAAGTGTATATAGGACAGGAAGGGATGGCTGTAGGGGAAATGGGAGAGAGAAAAGTACAGATAGTCGTCCTGTCACATCCATCAGCCAGAGAACTGCTCCAGCACGCGCTCTTCTGTAGTTACCAAGGACAAGCTTCTTGTTAAACAGGACAGGCGGTACCTAAGGCTTTCCAACGCGACAATAATCACGATCACAAACCCCAGCAATTGTAACAGAGATCCAATTGATTATTTTCCCCTTAGTTCAGATGCACTCCCTGGACAAACCTGCATTTTATTTATTTATTTTGGTACATAGACATCTCTTTAAGCTGCAGCCGCTCAAGGGTTTGATTAACCACATCATTTCCAGTATTTCATCGTTCTGATCTCAATTCAGTGCCAAATTACGGATTGTTTTGCTTTCCCTTGCCCCGGCGATCCATATCTAACTGGCAGTGACATCCAGTACAATTAAAACGACCTTCGGGCATGCGGCGTTTTGCATCCAGATAAATGGGGCAGCCGCCGAGGCCTGAAGCTCTGGGGGGGCCACTTCTCATGCTGCGCGCTGCTCGGGCCATGAACCGCACAGTTAAAAAAAGCTGGAATAGTTTTGGGGATTTTATTTATTTTTTTCCCAGCTCTTTAGCCTGAAAGTCAGCTGTGACTCCAGAATTAAATGCTAGCAGGAAGGCAGCAGAGCGGGAGGACAAACCCCTGGAATGTGGGAAGAAGCACTGCCTGAAGTTGCCCAAAATGAAAAAAAAACCCGCCTCAGCGCTGATGGTTCTGTTACCTGCCATTTGTCTAAAGCAAGAGCTAAACCCAACACTCTGCAATCAGCTTCAAAGATACTGTTTTTTGAAACCCACAACGCCAGTTTCCAAAATGAAGTCAAGTATCTTCCTGCTCAATTGATATCATTTCTGTTTTGCTTAATGAATGGCAGTAGAGTGCACGACAGTTAGCCCTCAAAGTGGACAAAGTGTGGCAAAACAAGGGAATGGTTACTGCTCTAAAGGGAAATGGGAAAAAAAAACAGAGTAAGATAGGGTAAAGGAAATCTCAAGTTTCACACTTAGAAGAAAGCAAAGCCACAAACCTGTTGAAAAAAGAAACCAAACCCTCCAACCAAAGGCAAAAAGAACCTCACAGATACGAGGCCAGGCACTGCGGATTCCGACTCCAGTACTCCTAACATCCCTTTCTTTCATTTTTTCAAGGAAACAAAGCACCACGTACACCTGCAGCCACACCCACACACCTTTGTATTCCTCCCATGAAAATTCCAGTTGCGTTTACAGGTGACTGCAGGTGTTGGGAGGAGCAGAGAACTACAGAGCGTGCTTCACCAGCGCATGCGGGTAATCGCTGTCGAGGTGTGGGAAGAATATCCTCGCCAGCTGACAGAAATGACTAAACCATTCTGCCTCAAATATAACCAATCGATCGCAAGTCAGTTTGCGTATTTATGGGCCAATATTCATTGGCAGACTGATGGATCCACAGGGGCTCCAGAACTGCGCCAGCTCCGCACAGTGCTTTAGCTGGTGTGCAGCGCTAACACTTGGCCACATCGGATGCTCCTACCTGTTCAGCAAAGCAAATGAACGTGTTATTTAGTTGCTGTAAACTTGTCAGTAACTACAAAAATTACACCTCCACAGTGACATCATTCAGCTTAACCCTGAACTACCAAAACACAGCACCAAGCACTGCTCAGCCTTAGTTCCTAAAGTGCAGAGCTAGAGTATTTGGCAACTCCGTCTGATTTTCCTAACTGGTAAGTGCCACCTACACAGAAAAGCCCTGCCATGCCAGCACCCTGACGAAGCAGGTTTCATCTGTGCCCTGAGGCACAAAGTAGGGCTACATTCCTTACTTAGGGAAGCTGCTGCATCCCACATAGATGAAGGATGCACTTTCTTTTTTTACTACACTATGACCCTTGTCTGCAGCTCATCTGCCATTCCAGGAGCATCTGGTTAGACGCAGCTTTTGGGGACAGCATTTTCTCAGCACGCTGCAATCAAGTCCCCAGCTAGAGACGAGAAACAGTCCTGAGAAGAGCCCTAGCGAGGGCGGAAGAAATTGGTAAAAAACTGAATTGCTGTAAGCTTTGATTGTGATGCAATCAGCGGCCGGGGCTTTTAGCCGCTAAGGTGCCTCACGCCAGAGCGCTCTCTGCTGTAACAGAGATGGCCAGAACCCCCACGGGGGAAGGATCAGGACCCCCACGAGGGACAAAGGAGCTCCAGCTCATTTTCCTTCTGGAAGTGGGTCAGCACACGACTGCTCGTGAAGTCCAAACGACTCCTTACGGACACCGCAGATGCGGCGCAGATGCTCCGCCAAGGGCTGCTGGTTAAGCGACTTTATCAATTCGCTTAAATCTAGTCTGAAGCAAAAATTCTACATGCAAAGCTGACAGAGAAGTCTACGTAGTATGTAAATTTTCATTGTGCCAACACACAGTGGGGCTGGGTTTTTTTACTCAGAAACTTCAGGCGTTCATCTATTTTTACATCGAGCAGCACAGCGCTTTACCCCTTAACTCCTACTGTGCTCACCTACACCCATTAAAAATAGTTTGTGTGACAAAGTAATCACCAGTTTCTAACTTACTTTTCTCCCCCTATTAATCTAATTAAGAAAGTGGTAACCTTTAGCTATTTATGCTTTAGCGAAATCTCAGTTTTAAAAGATGAAAATGAAAGACAAAAAGGCATGAATCTGCATTCAAACACGAAGTGTGCTTGAAGTTGAAAACAGAGAAATATCATTAAAGCAATTGACTGGATGCACCGTAAGCGCTTACTTGAAGCTGCAGATGAGCGCGCCGGCTCCGCAGGCTGCTCGGCTTCTGTGGCACTCGGCGAAAAACAAAAGCTGTTTTCCCCAACAGACTCAGAACTAACCACTTTGGGTTTATTTCCAGTGACTTAGTGGCTACGGGACATTAAATCTGTATCACAAACATTTGATGCTATCTCGCCTCACTTGCTTCTTGGTATTCCCATCGCTCGGGGGCTCAAGAGACAAACCCGGTTCCAGAGGCTTGAGCAAGAACAGCCTCGGCACTGGGGGCAGAGGATCCGAGGGCACTCCTGTGCCCCTTCCAGCTCTTGGTAAAACTTCCTAGTTTAGCAAACTGAAGAGGCTAACACATAAATTCCAGAGTTCTTGCTTACTACCACAAGGAGCACAACTACTGCACTTTGGGAACGTCCACCTATTATCAAACCATCAGAATTTAAAACTGACGTACTCTATAAAGTATCTGGATGTAATTGTTCACTGTAACGTATCTTTATGTATACAGTGTAGCGGAAGCATTTATCACACCTTCAATCACTAGAATTTTTTATTTTTTTTTAAACATCTCAAACCCTGAAAGTGCAGGACTAAATGCTTAAAACTTTGCCAGCACATGATAGCAAAAAAATTATAATTGATTTGTTTTAAAACTTGTAGAGAAAGTCTTAAGGAAATCCTCCTATTATTAATGTTAAAAGAAGAAAAACCTGTCATAAAATGGAATAGAGACAACTTGATGTAGTGAATCAAAGTTCCAAGGAGGCAGAACTCCCACATGTTAATAATATAGCAGAATATATATTCAACGCTCATTTCTATGGTAACTACTATTGTGGTGAGTTGGTATTTGAGAAATTACTTCAACGTGCAGAAAATAAAAGTGCAAACTTAACTACTGTAAAGATCTGATGCATTAATAGGTACAGGCTACTAGTTTTGTTAATTTTTACTACCTCACAGCCACACAAATGACCATGTTGTGGATGGATGTACTGCTTTATTACTGCAATATCGATTCCTGAAGAACTATTTCTTTGTAACTATTAAGAGCATAGTTCATCTGCCCTTTTCATTGTCCAGTCAGCATAATGACATCATCCTGCCTTTTTTCTCTGTTTCTTTGCTTTTAATTCACTTTTACTTCAGTTATGTTGAATGCTGCATCTCAGTTTTCAACACCCTGTTACGCCTTGCCCGAACGGCTCCGGTCCCGGGGCAGAGGTGTGAGGGACCCTCCGGCTGCTGGATGGATTTGGGTAATGGGCAATTTCCACTTCTGATACTCCTGATCCTGTCAGTACAAGACTCCCTCCAGGGTTTTCTGAACTACACTGTTAATTTTAATTTACGTCTCTGGACAACACTATCGCTCCAATTTAACACCGTCATTCAAAATAACTACCAGAACACTGTCTCCTCAAAAGAGGAGACTTTCACCTGTACCAAGGCAAACAATACACACAAGATGGGAGCCAGAAATGCGCTTTACTAATGAAAATCACCTTGTCCCCAGGGCAGTTTGAGGGACTGTTGCCTCAGCCCTCACCGCTGCCCCGCCACAACCGCCTCGCCCCCCCAACCCAACCCGCCTCTGGCACGCAGCTGGGGCTACAGGCAGGGGCAGCTCCGAGAGCAAGGACCCGACGTACTTACGAACGAACGCACCACAAGAATTTAATCAAAGCTGCGAAGCGCCGTGACGGTGCAGCGGCGCTGTCCTGCCCCCAGAAATCCTGACTGACGGGGGCGGACAGAGGGACCCTCCGAACGAGCGCAGGAAGGGGCGAGCGGCCCCGCGGTACCTGTTTATGAGGACCCCTGAGTATGTGAGCCTTGGCGCCTTCGCAAGCCGTCCTCATCGCCTCCAGCGACGGCGTGCCCAGCAGGTCTGTGATCAGATCCAGCTGTAGGGACAGAACGCGCACATCCGAGACCTTAGACACTTGCCAATATATTTCATCATGACAGCCGATTCTTAAGCTCACGTAAATCACATTACCTGGCTAGCACAGAATTCCACAGAACACAATTGAAGTGTATCTGGTGATTACTTCTTAAACCATTCTCTGCACAGGGCTTAGAAAATATCTAGGAACTCTTACGTAACTTTATACAACTTTCCAACCAAAGCAAGTGCACTGCACCCAAAAAATCTCACCCCACCCCACGACTCTCCTTGGGAACACGACTGCCAGGACGTGGCATGAGACCGAACACAGCATCGAAAAAATATACACACAGCACTGCGACCTTTCAAACAGATGAATGCTGAACACGGCACGTTAATGGGAATGTCTCTCAAACCTGAGAAGATGCCACATGCATTAACAAACCAGGAAAGCCCAGAGTTTGGAATGTCACCTTTTACACAAGTTTGGAATGTGTTTTTACTTCTTGTCATACAACATACGAAACCTCACCATTTTAATGCTCTGTAGTTTCTAATCCACAGATGAATACTAGCAACATTGACGATAAACATTTTTATGTCAGCACATCTCGGCTCGTCTCTTAGAGAGAAGGATAAATGTACCCATCTCTAATAGCTTGCTGCAGACAGTATGTTCTATCTACTGTAAAAACAGCACTTCAAGAGCTATAACTTATATTGTATTAGAGGTACAATATGTGTATTACATTAGGTTGCTTGCTGGAGGAATGGGGCTGAAGTATTGTGGCGTGCCTCCTGGTTTTATACCTAGCCACAGCCACACAACAGAAAAAAACATTTAATACCTTCTTACACACATGACCACTACCGAAACAAAATTGTCTGAGCAGTACTACTAATTGGCAGTTTAAACAGTTCAAGTGCCAATACTGCACCTCCAGGTACGTCCTGGCAGAAAATTTACTACTTTCTCATGCGAGTTGTTATAAAGAGCTTGATCCCGGTTATATCACCTTTACCTTATCTCAATAAAATGCTACTGCAGGCTTTGGTACTGCAGCAGATTACAAGGGATTACAAAAAAATTACACATTTCAAAAGCCAAAGTTAATAACCACTGCTTTTAATACTGTCTGGAAGCTATCATTTCAGCATTTCAAAGGAGCTTGGGTTTTTGCCTACCCAGGCAAAGCAAAAGCAAGTTTGAGGTTCGGAACGCACCAGCATAACTGACTCCACGAAATCATGCAGTAGAATAATTTTGGAAGGGAAATTTAATTATACCTGCTGTATGGGACTCTGTGCCTGAAACAATATTCTTCGCCCAAGTAATTCTGCAAAGATGCAGCCTACAGACCAGATGTCGATAGCATTGCTGTAGTGACGGCTGCCCATCAGGATTTCTGGAGCTCGGTAATACTGAGTGACAACTTCCTGAGTCATGTGACGAGATTCATCTAATTCTTCCACCCTGGCCAATCCAAAATCACAAATCTAAATTGAGAAGGTAAATAAAAAAATTAAAATAACCAAAACACTTTAATGCATTTCAAATAGGTAACCTTCCGGTAGCGAAGCAGGAAATTCCAAACCAACACTTAAATAAATCAGTTCATTTGCTGTAACCGTATAACAAAGGGAAAGGGGAGTACGAAGAAATTATGCTACTTTATTCCACAAGCATTCAAACTTTCTACATTTTATCTGTGCATTTTTAGTTGGCATTACAGTATTTATAACCTAAAAGATTAAAAAACTTAGCACTGGAGGAAAAAACCCCATATCTTGCCAACCTCTGAGCACAAAATACCTCATCCCAAACCTGATTTCAGTTGTTCATGATATGCCTCAAAACGCTACAGAGAGATTCACCCTTCTATTTACTTTGGCTTTGAGAATTTTTAACGATTTCTTGAACCAGAACGGTTAAGACAAGAGATCAAAACTTAGGAAATTAGAATGCTTAGCAGAATTGTGTAAAGGAAGGGTTTCTTTATATATATCCAGCATAGCTCAGCCCTCCAAAACGCCACACGCCCCAGAGGTTAGCGGTGAGCCTCGGGTACTCTGTCTTTACTCCTACTTTACACAGCCCATCGGAGCCAGACGTCGCCGTAGCTGAAGAAATCGCTTGCCCCCCGCAACTGCTGTGGGCAGAAGAGATCCCACAAGAGTCAAACAAAAGAATCACTTGTAATTTTTAAAGAATCTGTGGGATTTTTTTTTCTATTAAAATAACTTTCAGGAGAAGCGTTCATCTTAAATGTTTTTGGTTAAAGAGTAACAACTGATTTACAAAGAACAGCACAGACATATGTACATTTTCAATAAATTGAAGTAGCACCTTAAGAACACAGTTGCTGTTCACAAGTAGGTTCCCTGGTTTAATGTCTCGATGTAAAATGCCAGCAGAATGTAGATATTTCAGACCTGAAACGGTAAACAAAATTAACATAAATACCTTTTCTTTTTTTCCTTTCACAAGAAGTTTAAGGCTGACAGCACTCTCCCGGGAGCACTTGCAGCTCCTGACCAGCAAAGACTGTGCCAGGGTTTTTTCTCCCTGCCAGGCTCCAGCCCACCACCGGGCACTCAATGACACCGTCAAACTTTCGCAGTAAACAAACGAGACAGAGCAAGTAATTAAAGTAGCCTTTTAAAAAATGTACTTATTTAACAACAACTACAAAAAAACCACCCACAGCAAAACGAAAACGTCACCTCTCTGGTGACGGCGTGGATACTCCGCTACTCCCACCTTGTACCACTGGCATACGGCTCTTACTGCTCTGATTGCCAGTGACAATTTTAACTTCTGCACCACTAAAATTTGACTTAACAACTTCCCAGGTAACAGCTGCACTTCAGAAATAAACTCAGGTTAAACCCAAGCTAATTTGCATATTTTATTTTTTTTAATAATCACTTTTTTTTTTCCAAACTAAAACCTCACAAGTCAGCTGCAGATAATTCGAAACAAGGTTAAAGGACTAGGGGCCCAAATAATAGTAAAGCCCAGGTCCTTTTCTTGAATTTTTTTGTGCAGAAGTTCAAAGCTAGAGCTAATGAACGTGGGACATCTGATCACAGCTGCTGGGGAGGTTTCCAGCCTTTAGGTGGTTACAAAAGAAAGATAACCTCTGCTGCCCGCGTGCTTTTGCTGTAAATCTGATCTTCTGAAGAAAATGAAAGTGATGCAGAAAGTGCCTCACTGAGCAGTACCGCGGAAGGAGCCGATCAACATCAAGTTGTTCGTGCACGTGAGCCACAGGAGCAGACACAGCACGGAACGTGGAAAAACGGCCGTAATTCACAGAGGGTCAGACAGAGCAAACATAAATAAAAGCATGAGCCTGAGGAACACTAAGCTCTCAGGGCAAATGGAATGAGAATTCAAGCAACCCTTGAACAAACTTTAGCCAACAGTTTTACATCGGCCTCTGGACACAAATTCAGAGGTCTGAGTGTTCCCCCAGTCATCAAAGTCAGGAATCACAAAGGCACAAACGCCTTTTGTCCTTACAAATATAAATATTTCCTCTAGTACAACAGGTACTTGGAATGGCCCATACTAATTCTGGACATAATTTGGATTTCTTCTACCCCCAATGTACTACTAATTATTTGCATTACATTTAAAAGACAAAAAGTTACCTCTTAGAATCTGGTAAAGAAAAACTTTGACATGATCCGAGCTGAGTGGCTGAGGAGAGACGATAATCTTATGGAGGTCACTCTGCATCAATTCGGTGACAACATATCTGCAATTTTTTAGTTAAGGCAAAAGCACAAAGTCTAGCACATAACCTCTTGAAACATTTACTCTAACTCCAAGGAATTTGAGCTCTTACAGGTGAGAGCTACCAAGTAAGAAAGAATAAAGCTTCTTCACAGGTCAAGTCTCCAGATTCTTACAAGAATGGAAATAAAAAACAGGTTGTGAAAGAAAACAAATTACTCGGCAAAGCTGCATATTTGTTACATATTTATTCCAAAGTCAAATCATCTCTCAGAAAACAAAACAAAATTTTAATATAATTATTGGCATCTTGAAACCTTTACATTTCTCCCTAGGATGGGTAAGCCACAAATTGCAAACAACTGAATCAGCATCCTCAGAGTGGACACACAGCAACAGGCTCGAACCAGGTGAACTGGCAAGTGCAGGCCAGGGAAAATCAGTTATCAGAGGTACCTGCAGGCTGCCACACGATCAGGAACGTGGAGTTCTGAGGCACACGCTCCTCCCGAAATCCAGCCAGTACCCACCGTTTCACCTTCTCAAGCATTACACACACATCACACTCCCACATATCCCATCACAAAACCTCTTTGGAGTTAGAACAGGAGAAGAAAAAGAAGGAACAGCTGTACTTCCATCTGGAGGAAAAAACTACACAACCAAACAGAAATCATTCTCTGGTATTACTGCATTTGTGGCTGAAGAAGGTGAAGCACATCAGCCACTGAACTCCCGCCGCAGAGCCCGGGACCCAGCTCCTCAGTGCTGGGCACCGAGCAGAACGAGCCTCACCACCACAGAGGGAAACGCGGCGCGGAGGTGGTTCAGCGCCCCTCCTGCCCAGCTCTGCTGCCGGTCGGCTCTGAAATGTCACAGCAGAGCCGCCCTTCAGCCCAGCTCTCCATCCCTCGGTACGGCAGTGAGCACGTCAGCTGCAGCTGAAACCCCTCCTGGCCGTTCCCAGCCGACTGGCACGGGCCAACCCGCACTTTGGACAACCCAGAGAGAACTCGTGCTTTCTGTCATCCCTACCCAATCCGTGTTCTCCTTCCATCTGTGGCTCTGCACACCCGACCCAGCTGAATTCTTCATCTGGGATCAGCACGTCACACAAAACATTGACTTTATCATATTGCCAACTTTTTGACTAAAAAAAACCCCAAAGTCAAATTGCATTCGTAAAGAATTAATAAAAAAACCCACAACCTTGCATCACCATAATTCCTAGTTCCTCTAATCCTAGACCTCATCAATATTCATGCCAGCCTTTTAGAACTTGTTTTTTACCTTATGGCTGCAACAAACTCTTACATTTCATTTTTAATGTAAAATATAAAAAAAAAAAAATGCAAAAGCATTACTCTGCACTTTATTATCGTAAGATTTCTGTTTTGCTACGCCACAAATCCTCCTAAATCTCAATCCCGAGCATAATGTCTCCCAGATGTCTCAACTAGTTGCCATGCCAACTAAAGCAGCTTAAATTAAATGAGGGCCTGAAATGGCACCTGCACCACTCCAGGTCTGTTGCGCATTAAATAAAGCTCTCTTGACAGGGGCT
This sequence comes from Apaloderma vittatum, assembly GCF_000703405.1. Lineage (NCBI taxonomy): Eukaryota > Metazoa > Chordata > Aves > Trogoniformes > Trogonidae > Apaloderma > Apaloderma vittatum. The sequence goes on along the minus strand of NW_009705571.1, from coordinate 30,803 downwards.
CAGAGGTGCCATTAGCCTGAACAGCAGCTATCTGATGATTGTCTCTGGATAATTTAATGAGGGTCTCTCAACAAGAGTGAAAGCAGTGCTCGCCTCGTGTTCCTGCCTTTTACCAACGCGGCGGCTTCTTAAACAGCTGGTACCCAGGCGGGTCAGTCACTCCGCTCCAGCCAGCGCGAGAAAGGTTTAGCAAAAACAAACCACAAAAACCCAGTGGGATTTCAATCGACTCTTCCAACAGGTGCCCGCAGGGCTCTTTTTAAGCCGAGCGGTGAAACGCGCCGGCTGGCTGCGAGCTGGTCACCGGAGCTGCGATAGGCAGCGAAGCTGAACGCTGCTACCAGATAAAAATTGCTACTGACAGCAGTAATTAGTTAAGTAGCTGTATAAAATTAGAACTACAAACGTACCAATTTGCTCCCGAATAATTATCGAGGCAAATGCACGGCACACAAGAACGTCACATACTCCGCTGACTGGGAGACCTGCTGAGTGGGTACATTTTACAGAGCGATGCGCAGGTTTCAGAAAGGAGTCTCGCACGCTCTGTGACGGGGGGCTCTCACAAGGATTCGGAGCCCCCTGCGCCAGGGCGCTGCACACCTCGGGCTTCGCTCTCGAGGCTGCTTCTCTGGGAAGAGGCAGCATTCGGGAACCAGCTGTGGGGCAGGTGGGATCGGGAGGATGCTAACGGCGGAGTGGAGGTGTCTCTTGGCACCACTCTGCAAGGAACATGCTCTTTTTAAAACAAACCAAATCCTTCTTACATATTTCAGGATTTTCTATAAGATGGGGACAAGAAGGTTTCTCCTATTTTAGCAGACTTGAGTTGGACTGTGGCCATCCTACCAAGCTTAGTTTGTGATGCCATCTCTGTTCGCTTCTCTTTGCAGACTTTATAGCTTCTTAGTAGAAACATTTCTACATCATTCTCATTTTGTATCAGGAACCAAAACATAAAAAGTAAAGACCTGGTCCATGGAAAAACAGTGTCATGATTTTTCAAAAATGTGTAATTAATCTAACGCCTTCCAAGTTATTTCTCATGTTGAAAATTTGCTGACTCTTCTGTTACAGGTAAAATTACTGATATATTTACTACGAAGTCACCTGTAAAACTGGCAATCTGTGGCTTGTGTCAAAGCCCACAGCCAAATAATAGCAGAAGTTTTTTGGAGGGACATGGTTTTGGAGTCAGGGGGCAAAAAATTATTAAAAAGGTAGTTTTTCATACCAGGAAGAAAATACTGAACTTACTTCTGCGTAAGGTTATGTTTGTGCTACAAAGCACTCTTTGCTGGTAGCTGACAGTGCTTACAACAGATTCAGTAAAATTATCAAATACTTCCATGAGTAGAAAAAAGGGAGACAGTGCAAGGGGCAGTGTGAATTAATCAGCAGCAGGTGTGTGGACAAATTACCAACTACTTTTGATAATTTACTCTACAAGGAGCTCGTAGAACAGATTTCAAAAAATACAAGACTAAATGTCAAACACACTCTGTGAAGAGTTCCTTGTCACAGATGACAGTTAACAGCATGTGACACCAAACTTCAGACCCTCTCTGGTATTCCTCCATGTGTACGCAACCTTCTCGACAGAAATAATTTCATCTCAACGCATACTAGAGAAAACCATCCTAACCCCAGTATACTTTGATACAGTAGGTTAAATTCTACAAGTAGTTGATTCTCTTATCAAATGAAAATCCCAGGGAGCAGGCGGCTCCATGGAGAACTAAGAGCCTGGCTGGTTTTGCAGAGAGCTGTCCCGGTAGCCGCTCGTGCCGTACTGGTTTTTAGCCGTCTTTTCGATCCACTTTCACTGTAAGGAGGGACTGTTAACTACTGTTGTCCTGCAGATCCAGCCTCTTACCAATTCAATCCCTCCTGCACAGCCTTGTACAGTGCCCATGTATACCATTCTTTTGCCTTCTTCAGGACAAAATTTTGGGAGTGGGAATATACTCGCACCTAGACAGAGCTGATGCCAAGAGCTACACTTTCAGTTTGGGGCAATATTATCCAACATTTTGGAAATACTGGAATAAAGGTGTTACAGCTTCACTGCTGAACAAAGCAAAATTCTAAGCCCAGGCAAAAGACCCTTGTTTCAGAGAGAGCAGAGCTGGTTTGGCTCATGGTTCATTCAGGCAGACATCTAGGACTCTCTCACACATTTACTGGTTCCACAATAACACCACCACGCTTTCATTACCCGTAAAAAGTGCGTCAAGCCATTCTGTTCTCATGAATATCTAGGGAGAATCTAGCTGCAGTTCTGCCCAATCCAACAATATAAACTGTTGTGTTACCAGCTGCAAACCGGCAACCCGTCGCCTTCCACGGCGTGTACTAATCCTCCTAATCCTCGAGGTCCCCGTTCAATTTGTTTGTGCATTGGCCCAGAGGAACTCGCTGCGATGACATTTCAGAAGGGCACTTAAACAAGGAAACCCTTTCTAAGGACACTGTGAAAGAACAGGAAGCCTGAGCTGACGCTCCTTGGTGCCCCAACAGTGTCCTCATTGTCCCTTTTACTGGCTGGGGGAACCAAATCTCACCTCGTCCTTGTCTAACCTCCTCCACGCTACACAGATGAGGGATTTACTCCGTAACAAGTCAGAAAACAGTTCTTTCACCTCCTAATATGATCAATGGGAAGGAACTGCTGCACACCGTTGCTTCTACTAGTATTAAAATCTTTCCAGGTCAGTATACGAGACTGACCAAGGTTCTGTCTTTTAAGCTGCTTCTAATAAGCACTTTAACGGAAAAAGTTTTAAAAAAATTACTATAGAAACTTAGGGCAGCTCTTAGAAGAGAACACCTGTGTATGTCCAGTTGCAGAATTCAGTATTACAATCAATTGCAAAAGATTTTGTAAATCTAAACTGCTGAAATGGCTATTGGGGAAAAAAAAAGAGATCTATAGGTTAGTTCAAAGAAGCACTAAGAGATACGCGTCCTTGTAATGAAATGCTTTTCAGATGCTCTAGCAAAATCTGCGAGTCACTGTTTACCTTTGTAAGGCAGAGGCTTAAAGCCAGGTCAGCCCACCTGGGGACAGACGCCAAATGTCACCCCAGCTTGTCAGTCGGGGATTATCTCTCTGCTCCACCAAGGTAATCTGATGACTGTAGGGAGAAGCCTTGAACTTCAGCTTACTGACAAACAGGTTTTATAAACCTAAAATTCGTCAGTCAACCTCTTTTTAATTTATTTTCGCAAGACAGACATGTGGAATAATATATGCTCCACTCTCTATTCATATTTGCCCTGAGTGATACTGGAAAAAATACCGATTCCCATATGTTAGATGCTCACAAATATTTTCAATATAGAGCATAATTATATATTCAAATTATATCTCAATCTAAAAGTTTGCGAACAATTTGCATCCTAAACCAAAAAAATTACTAGATTAAAATTCCTTTATTAATCACCAGTTTCCTAAGAAATCTTTCTATGTGTCATCAAATTTTAAGTCTGTTTTATAATGAGCTCTCTTTACAAAATATGCTTCACAATTCTTGCTAGTACCAATGAGCCACTATATAATTGAAACTACCAGTGCATTTTGAACACATCATTCGTACAATTTTGGTCATCCTTTTACTGCTTGGGGTTTTTTTAATTTCCCCAAGAAAGGCACTACAACTTCCTAGAAAGACTAAAGGAAATCAAGCAGTGCCAACTCAACCCCTTCACGCTTTTGCCCCTGTCACTACAGGATCTTTAGGATCCACGCTAGCGGATCGACAAAAGAAGTTTTTTACAACTACGTTCCCCAAATATGGAATGTATTTACCTGATCTTCCTAAAACAAATCTTAAATAAGTTCTCCTCATACCACAGTAAGCAGAAGCACGTGAAATTAAAAATGTGCGTCCAAGGTGAAACACCTACTCATTCATTTCCTAACAAATTTAAGGGCCGTAAGTTCACTTACTGCAATTATTTCAAAAGAAAGAAGAAAAAAGACTACACAAAGCAAATAGTCTTCTATTACAAACATTAGAGTCCACGAATTCAAACAAAGTAAAGAAAAAAACCCAAAACATACCTATAAAATATTGTCAGAACGACTTAAAATTAGTTAACCATGAAGAAGCAATATTTCTGGGTTTATATTCAAAACTTGGCAGTAGCTACACTCATAAAAATAAGCTCATTTCATTTAAATATTCTTGATTGTACAATTACATGGAAGGAGTAATCCTTAACCTGGATCTGATTTATAACTCATATGACTTGTTATAAAATGAGGGCATCGAACTAATGCAAATAACCAAAATCCAGTTTTTGAAAACTACTCATATGATGTTCACATGAGAGAAGTATCAAATCAAAATTTAAGAGCTTTATTTAACATGAATATGACAAAGCCCTTGAAGAGTAGAGCAATATTTTCAACCAATGAATTTGTTTCTCAATCAGCAAATCAGGCTGGACTTTGGTTAAAACCACTGAGTTTAAAATACACCTACTTTCTTCACCAGTCAGTTCAAGGTATTATAAATAGATCCAACCGCATTTCACAGAGCGCAGTTTATCCAAAAATAACGACAATTTTCCACCCATTGTCTGGGCTGTGTTTTTTGTGTGACCCACTTGACAAGACCCACGAGCACTTACCAACCAACCTTCCCAAGCCCAGCCGCGAGAGTGGGCTGAACGCTGACACCAGCACGTCAGAGCCTCCTGGGCTGCAAGGAGATTTCGGGAACAATTCTGGTTTGGGAAGCACTTTTTATCGGCACCATTTGGTTGTGACTTGCCAACTCGCAAGACTGCAAGCAGAGCTGTAAGAGGAGCTGTAAAAGGATGAGGAGATGCCCCAGAACCGAACATACTGTGGCTGGAGCGTTCACTCTCAGCAGCCCAGCCCCGAGTCTGGTCCCGGTGCTCGCTTTTGGAGTTTCCACAGAAAAGCCCAAAGTCTATGAGCTGACCTCGGCTGGACGGCCCAGCCCCGCACTGAAATGCTAATCTGATAAGGGAAATGTCACCGCGTTAGGCTATCTGATTATCTGCCCTCTAAAATATCACTTTTAGTCGAGTTTGCAAAGAGTGTTTTGATACTGACAGCATGTTGTAAACATATCTGAACAGTTCATAAAATTCTGCAAATAATCTTAAAATTGCTATGGGCAGGAGGCTGGTGAAGTGCTTTTTTCCTAGACACATTAAAATATAAACAAATAATCTCATTTAGAGCTAATGATCAAGTTCATTTTTTATTAGCTAAAAGCTTCTAAAAGACTGGATCTTAGCTTATTAAATTTTTTAAATAGCATAAAGAAAACAGTGGGATTTATCTACGCAAAAGATCTTTATATTTTAGGATTCCTGGTCTGTAGCTAGCAAAGCCTCTGCAGAGAACAGAATTCTATCCCTATTTAAAATATTTTTTTGTTCTAAATCTCACACCCTTTCTAGCTACTTTCTGTAACACGGACATCTATACTTAACTTATTGCACTGGAGTAATTTCTAGCAATTTAAAAACTAGAGTAAGTACCAAACCAGTCTGCTTTGAGTCACAGAACTTCTCTTCCAACTGGTCGGTGAGAGCCAACTAAACTCCATGACTTACTTTTCTGTATTTAAAATGCAGGAATTCCCAACGCTCAGAACAGAAGATAATCCACACAAAGTTTGACAAAGAAAAAAAAAAATTATGGCATTCTCATGTCAAGTTAGGTACTAAAATTCAATTTTATAAGAGTTATCCATAGCCAGCAGGTACCTTTGCATCAGTGACCCGGTGAAGAGCAGGTACATCTGTGTGAAATCTGTCTCCTTGACCAAGATAGAGGCTGAACAAGAAAAGCTACAACCCAGCCAGTCTGCTGAAACACCCCGAACAGGCACGGTTTCAAAGCACGTGACAGTAGCACTCTCTGAAAACACCATATTTCAAAGAACTAATAACTAAGAGGTAGTTAAATGCTGGATACAGTTTTCAAAAAGTATTTTGGGTGAATCACCATTAGTAGCAGCAGCACCTGCTGGTCAACACGACAACGTCCTGCATTTACTGTCTCTTACATATTCAGAGCTTCACGTTCGATCTGGCCCCACATCATCTCCAACATTAACCAGAGCTAAGAGTTCTCCATGGGACAGATTCACTTTTGTTAATAAAACTGTTCAGGTGATAGAGGCTCGAGGCTTCTATTGCAGAGATTCCACCAACTACTTGCAGTTCCTAAGCGAAAATTACACCTACCTCAATTAAGATGCTCTATTTTATATTTAGGATACATTTCTTCAAAATAGTCAATGTGTGGAGGCTGCAGTATGTCGAGGGCAGACAGTACCTACGAAACATCACAAAAGATCAAGACCGGTACCAGTCAAAACCAAATCCTTTTCAAAAAGACAGTCAGACTGCACCTTTCTCACAGAGCTTGGCTTTATCCCACACAGACCAGTCAATATTCTACGTCACCAGATACGTGATCTTAATAGCCCATCAAGTCAGATATTTTCTACATTAAGGGTCTCTCTCTTTTTCTTTTTTTCCTTTGTCTTTTTTAAAAAAAATTCAAGGAACTTTTCCCAGCTGTTCAAGTACTCGCTTAAAAGCATAAATTTATCTACCCAATTAAAAACAGTTTATTTCAAATATACATATATAATGATAAAATACTGGAAAGAAGTAATTCTAGCAAAGAGATGCCAAAGCAAAAGTTATTCCACCTTGTTCTGCCTTTCATCTTTAAGAGTTTTGTTATACACTGCTTCCACGTGGGAATTACAAACCCCAAAGCTGCCCGTGTTCTGAACGAGCAGCTCAGCAGTCTGTGCAAAGCAAGAAGGTAGAAAAGCAGCAGCACAGAATTTTCATCTTCTCACGGGAAAAAAATACTCCCTTGGTGTAGTCTTTTGGAACCTGTCCTAGGAATATCCATGGCATTTAGGAGAAGTACACAAACTTCGCTGGTTATCAGGCACAGCTGACAGCTGACAGAGGTGCTTCTATTTAATTGTTTTAGCCCTCAATAAGGGCTTCTCCATGATGAAGACCCTGGTGAGGAGCAGTGGTGGTACCAGTGTAACGAGTGATAAACTTTTGAACAGGCAGAAAAGCAATGAACTAAGGTTCTGAAAGAGATCCCCACTTCTGCTCCGGTCCGGCCAGGAGCAGGTGCGACGCCCAGCGTGCTCGGTAGTGCTCATCGGCGGGAGAGGTCACTGCAGGCTGCACTGCGGGAACCGTCCCCGCCAGTACTTTTTGATTTGCTTCGGACACAACTACATGGGTCATTCCAAATAATTTTTTAATTTAGCCTGGCTGCTTTTACCTCAAGCGGATTTGGGAGCACTTGCACAACCACTCTGCTCGAAGAACTGAGAGCAATAAACTCCAACAAAGGGGAGAGGAAGATGGACTAAGAAATTGCTGGGAAGCGAAGGCATCTCCAGCTGGCACAGCTTTGTGCAGACTGACATTTATCTAAAGCCTAAAATAAGATCAGGTGGAGTGTATGGCCTGTCTGTTTGCAAATATTTTGGAAGGGAAATTATGAATATGTTTAGGTTCTTGATCATTTCATTTTTATAGTGCTTGCAACAGTAGTATTTGAGTTTCCAAAGAATCTGATAACCATTACATTTGAGAGCTATTAACCACTTCAGATATTCTGTAAATTAAAAGAAAAAAACCCCCTGTGTTATAGACAACTTCCTTTTACAATTTGGTTTTACCAAAGACTTCAAAAGTACTTTGAATTTACTTACATTGTCATGCTTAAAAAAACACAACATCTTCAACTCCCGGAAGACCCTTTTACAAGAGACCAAATTTTGGAAGACGTTGGGCATCTTTTTGAGTGCAACTCTCTTTCCATCTCGTGGATCTGTTACTGACCTACAGAACAAAAAATTTACAACATCACATACTACTGTTAGACAATTCTTCTAAATCAGAAAAGAAAATTTTAGACTTCTTATCATTCTCAACTTAAGACGGTGACTCAAAACAACGTGAAGACACTTCTAGGGACAAAGTATTAAGCCAAGGGCATCCTGCACCACGCACACACGCGTACCCAGCCCAGCGCGGGGCCGTCCAGCAGCCGGACACTCGCGCATCAGCTTCCCTGGCACATGCTGCAGCGCAAAACAGATCAACCCCAGGAGCCGGGGAGCAGACGGGACGATAAACATTGCCCTCAACCCCCCAGAAAGACCTTATTAAGAGTAAAATATTTTCTCGGCTATGCAGTCTTGATTTGGTCGGGTCTACTGCTTCTTCCTCCTCTCCTCAGAGGGAAAAAAAAATTAATAATCTCATTCTGACAGAACACTGGCAAGTGTAAGACTATTACTTGATCTATCGCTAAATCACTTTACATCTGGAGAAGTCACAGCACGTGGCACCTCAGTTTACACCAACGCAAACCAGCCACGACACCCTTCTCCCACAGAGCTTATGGGATGCAAGTACAGTAGTTCAGAAATTACGAGGTGCTTTGCACCTGGCCAGTATTTTAATTTAAATTAATTAGATTCTGAAAATAGAATTTTATAATGAGAACCACAAAACTAGAGCAAGGAGATTATGGTGCCTCAATTCCCAGTCATGGTGTTTAAGGTGAAGCTTCTGAAACCTCAGTAGGAAACAGGGTTTCTAGATCTCCAGTTGTTAGCAAACCATCAGGCTTTTCTGCACATTTTTACTGAGATGACCAAAACAACTTCCTTCACAGTGCAATGCCATAACCACGTAAGAATCCACATCCAGCTACGTACCCTGATGACTACATTTGCCCTTTAAAATGTTGCTGGCTTTTCTATGATGTGCGTCTCCTACAGATGATACGGAAGGCTCTTTCTTTTGTCTCAGAGATGGTGTTTTAAGTATCTAAACAAACATTTAGGATGGGGTAATCAAATACCTGCCTTACCTCCAAGCACCACACCTGACTTCCAAATACAAACCAATTCAATCAGTCCAAGAAGTGAGAAGTAGCCACTGATCCTAGAGGCTGGGAGTCAAACAAGGACCCCAACACACCCGGCTACACCACAGCCACCAGCCAGGGCACATGTCCATTTTAAACAAGGGGCAGAGCACGATTTGGGAAAGCTGATACCAGACTATTTTGGAGTTCTTTGCAAACCAAGGCATCACTCAGCACGAGCAGGGCTGTTGCAGAGCGGCCAGGAGCCTCGGGATCACCACAGAGCCCGATGGTGCGTGGCACACTGCGGGGCCAGCACCGGGCAGGGGCTCACGAATCCGTACAAATCCGAGCCCAGCAGGAGCCCAGAGTTCCCGCTGCTCACAAGGTCAAGCACCGCGGATCAGCTAATTAGTGGTATTCTTCTCTCTTTACGAGAAAGCATTTCTGGCCCTGACGAGTTTTCATCAGCTTTTTTTTTAAAATAAAAATAGTCACCAACCTTCTAACCTGTGGCAGAAAACTTAAAAGCTGCTGATGCCCGGGAATGAAAAAGATACACTCGCTCTACGAGAACAAAGTTGTAAAATTTTATTCATAAAAAGTGCTCACTGATCACACTGCAGATGTTACCAAATTCCTCATTTTTGCCTTTGGAGTTGCGATGCTGTTGCTGACCACAGCGCACACACAACTGCGAGCTGAGGACACTCACGGCTACGGCAGAAATTCCACTTGTGGAATGAAACGGATGAAACACCAAAGCACGACCCTCACAAACTCCTGTACCCGGGCACACCACCAGCACCTTCCTCAGCTCCGTTACATTCACCAGTACCGTTAAAACCAAAGTGAAAAAGCCTTCTTGGCCATGAAAAGTGTTTGATTTAAAATCTTTGAAATCTATTTCATGCTATATTATAGCATATTTAGATCATGCTCTACAATTCTTTGAGAATAAGGTGAAGAAAATTAAATAAGTGGGTTTGTTTTATCATTTTTCCCTAGAAATATTTCTAAAAATTCTAACTACAACAAAAGAGTGTACTTTACATTGACATGGTTGCTATTTTACATGTAAAGAAATAACTCTCTCAAATTAATCCCGTTTAAGACAGAATAAAACGATGCTTAAGATCCAGACAGCTTACTTGGCAGAGTTCACCTCTACTTCTACCACTTCTATTATCTGTAATAAAATGGTGCAGTAAACATATATAACTTCAGAGAAAGACTAAAAAGTTCACAAAAAGAGCATAAACTAAGAATGACTGTCAATTTGTCTGCAGGTTTACTTTGTTGAAGAAATTAGCTGCAGCTTCACGGATTTAGTAGGGTTTTTTGTTTGCTTTTTACCTTAAATTGCATCAGCTTCACAGAACCTGAACCAGATGGACCTAAAGCCCCCCCAGAAGTCACAAGAGCCACCGTTTTTGAAGACAGACGTGTAAACAAGAGGGGCAGCCTTCCTCGACCAACAAAAATCTGTCTGATGAAAATATAAAACCTGGGCATCACCTCCACGGTTCCCAGCAAGAGGAACTTCCCTGGAAGCGCTGGGGGAGAGCATGAGCTTTTGTTAAACTCTTCCCCTTGCTCTGGGGGCTGTGGGCTTTTCAAGCTCCCGGTTGTATATTTAGGCTGTATCTATAGCAATCAGCTTCTGAATTTGAGTACTATCACAACAGAAAGACACATTTTGCTTAGTCACAGAAGAACAACGCAGCTTGTAAACGCTAAGGAGCAAACAACGCAGCAGAATCAGCTTTGAAATTGCAGGTATTTTTGACACATGGAAGTTTCATGAAGAGGTCAGATGTACAATACAATTCCCAGACCTATGTGAAACAGGCAGAAGAAAGTGAAAAAGTGCTTGAACAGCATGCAATGGATCAGTCATTGAACCCAGCACTATTTCAAAAAGAGCAAGAAGTTTGACTTTGCTTTGGGGCTTAAGTACTAACCAGAATCTAAAGACTGTAACAAAACCTGTTGCAGAAAAGTCTGTAGTGCTGGCCTGATGAAGCACCTGCTGGAGTCCTCCCAGCTCCTCGGGTCGCTCCTTGTTATCACGGCCCTGAAGGCTTTTTAGACAAAAACCTGAGTGCCCCAAGGTAACACGCAGCCCCACGCCAGCGCGCAGGCACGGATCATCGGCCGCGCTCGGCTCTTGTGGAAGCACCAAGAAGACGCCGAATTTACGGCAGGCGACAGAGCCGCTTGTGACATCCAGCCTCTCCGCAAGAGGAATGAACTCCAACGTGAGTTTCCACTTGCTTGCTGGATCATTTCTAATTGAGCAAGGGGGAATCCCCGGGTTGGGAGTGGAGGGTTTGGATACGGGTTCTCTTTCCCCCCAACGAGCATCTGAGGCGACAGGTTTTAGCAGCAGCCACACAGCTTGGGGAACCTACACCCAGGCCCTGTGGAGTTATTTTTAATAACCACCTTTCAGCAGTACAGCCATTCAGAAACTTCCCACCTGCCTTCTTCCAGACAGGTACGTACAAATATTATTCCAGCAACTGACAAGAAAAACACTGTCACGTATATCATTAGACCGGTAATACCCGCGGTTTCAAAGTCCGCACGGGGTCTTGTTAATGTTTTAAGGTAAAGCTCACAAAGTCGCATTTCTTGTTATTATTCATGCAAAGCCCAGCCATGCTTGGAGCTGGTAACAGTATAACTCTAATGAAGGGGAACTGCGGAGCGGCAATTTCACGCCGTGTTGAGTTTGTTCTCTCTTAACTCAGGGTAGCAGCTGCTTTGGTTCAGCAAAAACAGTACCAGGGAACGGAGATAAGTGCCGCAGCCTGTCACACAGGAATGCTTTTACTTCTTTGCCGCCAAAAGGCTCGCTGGGCTCAGCTCTCCAGGCTCTCTCTGTAGCCCAGGGGTTACCCAGCACCATCAGCCCATGCCAGAGAACGCCACTCCAGCCCCGTCGGCTCTGTCTTTGCCACTAAACTAGTCAAACTCAACTTTTTTTAATGTTACGTACAGTATTCTTTTAACACATATACTAAACAAATGCCCAACTTTTACCATGCCAAATATATTCACATAATCCTAGCAAATAAAATGAAACTTAAGCAAAAAAAACCCTTCTATCACTTTCATTTTATTAGCCTAAATTGCCAACTATTAGAAGCTGTTACCTACACTCAGGTACACTCTTCAGATAGTGCCTTACCTCCACACAAAATTACCAGAGGATTTCAAAAGGTGTCCTCTTAATTCAATTATAAAATAGTCACTCCTGTTTCTAACAAAATATTACAATAGAGTAACAGAATTCCATTCTAGAACAGTAACCCACAACATTTCCAGGCAAAATCTGAAACTCAGCACATTATTTTAAAAGAAGTACTCCTCTCACACCGACTGAAATGACAACACAGAATGGCATTAAACACAAAGTTACTTGTATTCACTGATTTTCAATTACGCTGCCTCTGTAGGGGTGCCTGTGCCGATTTTTTGAAGTAATCCATAAAGTTTGAAGTAAGCAATCTGGCCTCACCACCTCAATGAAACGGCATCTACACGTTGGAACTACAGCCAAACGCAGGCGATCTGCTTCTGGCAGCAGCCTGTGAGCTGTGTTACCAGCAGCACCGGAGGTGATGGGGGTCAAGATTGTGAAAGTACACATTCAGAATTAAAAATCTGAATCCAAGACACAAATTCAGAGATAAATCCTCCCCCGAGTCCTAACAGACAAATGCAAACCCGAATGCTGGCAGCAGAGGTGACTGGAAAAAGATAAGTAAATTGGGATTTTTGATGGATTCGCAACATTTGCACTGCTAAAAAATTATGTGGGTTGCATACAAACACCAGAATCCTAGTGCAGATTGATAGGTACCACAGATCTATCAATTCTTGTTTTTACTAGTTGTGGGACCCATTAAAAGAAATTAAAAGAGCAAAACGCATCGCCGACGTGTTAAACCTCATCAGGGCTGTGTAAGCAACGCCTGGGATGTTTGCTCTTGGTTTTTCAAATGCTTGCATCCAACAAAAATCGTTTTCAGTGAATTTTCTTTTCCTGGTACTCATGTCATAGTCTCTGATCCCTTGATCAGAGTTAACTGGGGCTGCTGTGGCATATGCACTGAGGCCAGTTTCTTTTTTCCTCTAAATAACCCACTTCTACAAACAAGTGATGATCACCTGCAACATCCAGGCTGAAAGCAGTTCCCTTTTTGCTACAACTTCACCTCGCTCCTCACCCCGCTGCCCTGGCTTGTGAGCTTTATACCACTCACCAGCAACTCCACTTCAAGGGGCAGCACAAAACTAACAGTCAAAGTTATGAAGATCAGAAAGGTCAGGACTGCCTTCCAAAGAAGAACAAAAGGAGGACAGAAAGAGAGAAAGACAAAAAGAAAGAAAAAAGCCTGTCTGAAAACCTGGTATTTACAGCATCCAATAAAGATGCTGAAAACGTTGCTTTGTGTTTGTGTACAGTACCTGCTTTGATACTAGTAAAATAATTATTTATAGCAATATGCTATCAGGTCACATATCCCCAAGAGAAACTAGGAAAATCTCCCAGGAGCTAACTGAGAGAAGAACTAGAAAAGCAGCTTTACTTACTGCTGTTCTCAGAAGAACGCCTTTCAATTCCCTCCTCTGCTTTGTTAGGATATTACACCCCAGGTGAATCTAGCAGGGAAGTGAGCAGCAGGCAGGGAACCTATCCATCACTCAGCACAGATCAATGGGGTGCTCTTTCAAGCTACTACTGAAGTCTGCAAAGGTTTCACTTACTAAGCATCGACTGTAGCTGGGGATAAAGAGATAAGAGACCAAGATTTCAACCAAAAATAACTTGGCAAAAAAATTATATAGAGGTACGGGGCAAGAATAAGTTAATGAATATAACTGGGAGGTGGGGACGGTGTCAAGGAATATCTAGTGGGGTGTCAGTCACACCTTGAAGAATCAGAATTATTCCAGATGTTTCTGCAAGAACACCCAATCACTTAGGATTCTGTACAAACCACGGCCAAAAACTGCTTTTCATACTATTAAACCAAGTCAAGTGTTTTGCTTTCACGGCAGCTGACTGCAGTTTCACCAGAGTAGGTGCAGCAGGACCTGGGAGCACATGGACGGAGCCCGAGCCAGGGACTGCGCCCTCCGAACCGCAGCCGCCTGCCCTGCGTAGAAGGGCTGTTCTTCCACCTGTCAGAAATACATTTTTTCTGACTATACATAATATATATGCCTTATTATGTCTAAGAAGTACATTGAAAGTTTTTTTGAAAAGAACCTGACACCAAACACATCAAGAAAAAAATATACTTTACCCAAACTGTAGCTTCTACTTCCATTTCAGGCTAATCGCTCCAGAAATAATAAAATTTTAAGGAGTAATAGAACTACAGAAAGGATTAATGATGCAACCCAGACCTCTAGTTAAAATGCTTTCAAAGACAATTCTTATCTCAAAGAATCCTTGCAGGCATTTAGCCTTTTCAGTTACGCACTGTAAGTCTTCAGCAACTCTCTACCAAGTCGATAGCAAATTTTCAAGGTGGAGACCATCCCAACAGTAACTTTTTCTCTCTCTGAATCCACTCAATCCATACACATGGTTCTATAGTTTCAAGTGGGAGAAAAACAAGTTTGTGGGTACTCCGTGGCAAATATTATACAGACACAAGATAATGAAAGAATGTTCTCGGGGCAGTGTGGGAAACTGCTGATGGAGTTTGTTCCGAGAGGGAAGTGAACGTTCCCTTATGCTTATGAAGAATACCTATAAATTTACTTCAGGACTTATCAGAAGGGGAGGGGCCTAAGAGGATTACTTTCCAAGCTTTTCTTATTGGTCAGGGAATTTTTTTTCCTCTGCTGTTTGACTCTTTATCATCCAGAGTTTTTTCCAGAAAGCCTTACTCTAAGATCTGTAACAAACCTGGTCCCGCAAGCATTTCAGCTGCTCACCCAAGCACATTTGCTAGAGCACTTTTAAACAAATAAGGCAGCTCATATTCAAGGGCACGTGATGCCAAATATATCACTTTTTCAGTACATGGTATTGCAATCAGTCACATCTCGGCACGTCTCAAAATACATTCGAGCTTGGGACGAAATAAAAAAATCCTTCAGAAAAGTTCACAAAACCAAAAGATTCCCAAGACTGAAGTGCAAGGGCAGGGAAAGGGTGTGCAGTCATCAAATCACCTATCCGGGAAATATTAGATTGGCTACATCTAGTCTGTACAGAAGAATAAGCCACCAGATCCAGTGTATCTGCTCTCTGCGAAATCTTTGGTGGGCAACAAGCCCGACCGAAACACGACAAAAACTGATCAACAACGTGTAATGGACTGCTGGGTAGCAGAGGGGAGAGGTGAGAAAGCATGCAGATAATGTCTGAAATCATTAAGAAAATACACCAGTGCATGTACGCACATTTAACAACAGTTTCTTACTGATAAATAAAAAGGGAACTTACACACACATACTGAGTTGTTAAGCAAAGCAGCTGCCTCAACAGTTCTGCTGTTACAAAAGCTGAAATACAAAGGCAACGTCCTAGAGTCCCCGGTGGCCTGGCCTGACAAACCCAAGCGTTTCCTCCCGTCACACACCGAGTTCATCTTCCCAAAGAGCTCCTGACCGCCTGCGCCCGTCCTCACCAACACACGGAAAACACGCTTTAAGCTTTGGGGCAACTCTGGACGGGAGCTAAATAATTAAAACGCTAAATCATTTTGTCAAACTTCAGCAGCCTAAGAGTCAATTTTCCGACCCAAGGCTCCAAGTGGGGCTCGACCTGGCTCAGGGCTGCTGCCGGGCACCCGGTGCGGCCGCGCAAACAGCTGTGCTGGCACAGGGGCCAGGAAGCAGGAAAATACGTCGCTGAGACAAAGGGGAAGACAGGCAGACTGCTTTTTCAGCAGCAAGGACAGCTTAAGCGTGTGTCAAATATCACCTGTCAGTCACACTGGCCCCGTCTAGCCAGTAAGGAAAGGGATAGGTGGGATTAATCTCTTTTAGAGGGCTCTTAGATAACACAGGAACTGTCTCCAGAAACGCCTCACGCTACCAGCTACCGCTGCGAGCCAGCTGAAAACGAACCTCGCGTGTAGAAAGCCAGAGCTTGCTGCTCCGAGGAGCCCATCTTTCGTTTTTACGTGAGCCTTTGCTCTACGGTACCAAGCGACGGCGGCTCCTCTTGCAGTGAGGAAGGGAGAGGTGGCTAATGGAGCCGTGTCATTAGAAGGGAGTTAGGTTTTGTTTTTGTTGGACTTCTCACAGCCAGAGAATCTCGGCACACACACTCAGGCAATTAGCACGGTGTAATAATGTGTTTTACCCTCTGGCTGTACACGCATTGTTGAGAGACGCAAAAGCTGATACAATCTCGTTTAAGAGAGAGATTCATTATCATTTTAGCTATAATTTTTAAAGGAAAAGCCACACACAGCAAAGTTATGAGAAGGAAGAAAAGATTTCAGCAGCGCAGCGTCCAGTTTTCTTCGCTTTACCACAAGGAGCGGAGCTCGTTACGCGTGTAACACAGACACAGACGCTCAGGAAGCACGACCGTGATTTTCACCAGCACTGTAGGGACTTACAAACTTCCCACAAGATCTGTTTGCGATCCTGCTCCACATCATTGCCTACAAAGAGGCATCAGTAGCTGCAGTGCAGAAGATTAACCTGTTCTAACAGAGTTTGAGAGAATGCACTGAGTGACATCTGGTACCGACAGGAGAATTTCTGACACATAAGCATAGAAAAAAATAAGAAAAAGGTTTCATTGTTAAAAGACATCATCAAAAGCAACAGCTGTTATTTTTTCAGATGTTGAAGAAATGGATGTGCTGTTAATGATTTTCAGGTCACTATTGCTCTGCAGCAGCCTCCAGCTGGCAATACTTCAAAGATGCTAAAATGAAATATTAACGGTGGGTAAAAAAAAAATCCTTTACTTTGAGAGATGTGATATGAAAGCAAGCTGAAAAAGAGAGCTGAGGAGATACCATCGAGCAAAACTTTGATTCCACTTAGACGCAACTTTGAGACACAGACATCCGAGACCAGTCAGCACAAAATTCATGCGGAACCGCGCAGGCAGGCGATGCAGTCGGAGGACGTAAGAGCATCGCTACTGCTGAAGACGGGACCCCCACCGCCCTCTCTCGGTGCGTGTTTCACTCTGACAGAATAACCCTGGCACTGGAAGGCAGCGGCTTGCTTTATTGTCTGCTGGGAATGGCACGCTCTGCCCTCACGACTACAGAAAAATGAACTTAGAGGCTGGACTTGATGACCTCGGAGGTCTTTCCCAATCTCAGTAATTCCGTGATTCTGTGAACAGTCAACTGTGTGACACAAACGCTTTATTTCTCCAAAACATGGATGTTGTGAAGTGACACATCTAACAGCCACCTCTCTGGGGTTTGTTTGATTTTTCGTGGGTTTGTTGTTTTGGGGTTTTTCCACTCTGATCTTAAGGGCTGTAAAGATCCACTCAAAGTTAGCCCAAACTGTGCCACACAGCTACAGATAAAATAAGAAACAGTACATTTCTTGAAGGGGCTGCTCTAGTTTAAAACAAGTCTGGATAAAAAGCAGAGGAAGGAGGAAAAGGATATGTTTACTCTCCAGAGAGGTATTTACTGTTAGTTATTCATTTACAGGTCAGTGCTCACTGTATTAATTAAAATTTGAGAGTATGTCTGGCTAGGCATACAGTTTGTTAAGTAATGCAGTATGTTACTGGAGGTGTTGAGAACGTCTCAGAGTTAACTTTCAGCTAACGAAATCAAGGTATTGGAAGTTTAAAGAAGAAAAGGGTGAAGAATGCTGCACGCCTCGCAGGTAAACATAAAAAAAGGTACAGTTCCTTAAGAAGGTTATCAAAAAAGACAATTTAGTTAACTGACTACCAATGTGCACTCTCAGCATTTCGTTAAGTCTCAACATATTCCACAGAATGCTGTAAGGTAATAAGAAAGTACTCAAAGGCACTCCAAAACCAGAAAAAAATTACTGAATACAAACTAACAGATTTAATATGGAACTTTCAGATGAGCCTGCAGAAAACACCTAGACCTCACTTTCACTGAAAAGTATTTTATAAGAAAGGGTTAAGTGCCATGTTCTCCATCCCACACTTCAAAGGTATGCTCTATTCCCGTCTTGCTCAGCTGCCAAATGCAAACCTCTCCAGAGCTCCTTTTTCAACCATAGATGTCCTAAAAAGCCTTTTAATGTTGCGTTCTAATCACACCCTCAAGCATGTGTGCCATTATCACTTATTCTTTAAAAATCAGAGCTAAAAGCAAAACTGATTACTGCAAGAAATCTGTCTCCTTGAACAAAAATTGATTCAGAGTATCTTACTTAAAGAAGGGATAGAAAATTAAAGGGATAGTGTTATGGTTAATATCTTTAAAAATGTTTAATTTGTCTGCCTTCACGGAAGCTTAAAATTGAAACTGCTTTCCAAATCAAATTTATTTCCCCATTTACACAAATTTTTCTGGCTATGCTTGAGAGCTTTTTATTTACTTCGCAACTGCCTATATGAACCACCGCTAGAATAATTTATTGCAATATACGGGACATTTATGCAGATATATTTTTTAATTCCACACAAGCAATTTTTTTTTTCCAGTCAACAGCATAGCTCTATAAGGTCTGTGACACTCATACATAAATAACGTGCCCAATAAACATATGAATCTCCACGTGGTTTGTAGTTGTTTCCTTTCAAAGCGCACACCACTGGATGAACCACTATGTTCCTGGCCCAATTCGCTGACCTCTATTTCCACCCCCACCGGCCACCCAAGGCAAACCCAAATGAGAGACCTTCTTCTCCGTGTCCAACAAGCCTCCAGGCTTTGGCACCGTTCCTAGAATATTTTTGCACCTCCTTAGCAAAGTAGGTTAATAAAGTCTCCGGTCATATCCTCTAGACAGATACCTCGCTTCCCGCAATAACCACCCCCAACACCTGCAGTCTCACTCTCAGTTTTCCCTCGCACCTCCCGACCACCCTCTGCCGGGGTGAGGGATGGGGACAAAACAAAATCAACCAAAAAAAACCAGTGACTAAACTCCATTTTGCCTCATTACTTCAAGGAAGCTATCCAACAATGGCTGTGAACCAGCACCGCACCTCATCTCCACTGATACCTCAATACTTCACTTCCCAGGTTAAATCTATCGTATTTCAGCCATTCTTTTTTAATTTTTTTCTCCCCAGCGCTATCATGTTTGCCTCTTTGCCAGCATATAAAGAACAAATCAGAAGAGTATTCAGACCAAAGTCTGCAACAAATATTTGAAACCCATTACTTCACTCCAAAATAATTATGCTCCAGTGTTCCCCGCTGCCACCAAGGGCAGTAGCCGTGTCTGTCGGTTTAAGCCTCAGGACTTTGAGACATTTGTTGTATGAGGCTCCCTGCACCTTTTAATCTTATGAAATAGTGCTACGTATATCCATCTCCTCAAATTCCGTAGTAACGACAAATCCGTGACCATTCATCAAGTTTTTTACCTGGAAGAGGCAAATCTTACTTACCGACCTTTCAAGTTTCACCTTACATGCTACCCAATCCTCACTATATTACAAATATTTATTACAATTACACAGAACACAGTACTGCAACCCAGAACACTTTTTAGTTGCCACTCCTATTCCCCTTACTAGAAATTATTTTAGACAGTAGTATTTTTATTTATCTGCCTTGCACAGGAACGGATATTAGAAGTACGGAATTTAAAAATATTACTTAGAATATACATTAAGCTTACAAAGTACTTTGGTCTGTGTTAAACACTGGTGTTGGGAATTAAAGCAAACACTAACCAGAGGGGTCTCAATTCCTCCTCTAAAAGTAAGAGCTGTTCATGAAGATTTAAGTTCATGAAGATTTAAGAACGATGCAAAACCTTGCAAAGAAGGAAAAAAGAAAAAAGGGGAAAAAAAAGAACAGAAAGTAGGTTCAGGCTTATATTTATTAACAGGGAGTTTAAAGAGACATCAGTCTCCCATTTCCATGGACCAGTGAAGTGAATGATCCTCTGTCACATATCATCAAGTCTTACAGCGCTGTAAAAATTCCACCTATTTCCTTGACAGTCTCAATTACACCTGAGCCATAACCACTCCTTTTCATTAGATGCAAAAGGCAATTTCAGAAATATTAAGATATTAGAGTGCCAGAGTAAAACAGACAGGTAAATAGCACGCCGAGAGCGATACAAGACTTTAACATTCTTCCACGTCTGCGACTGGCAGAACGTGTGACCAACGCGATTTCTCCTTGATGACTCTTCGGGAGATTGTTCGCCTGATACTCAAATGCCCGAAACACTAAAATGTGCAAAATCTAAATTTTCAGGTAAAAGCAAGCCCCTGTCTATAAATACTTTGTTTGGTTGTTTTTGAAGTAGCTGCTTGGTATTGAGCGTTTGGCAGTCACTCTTCTTCTTGACAAAGTTCAAATCCTTTAACCTTAATCTCCCACCTCTGTAACGCTTCCCAAGACTTAACGTGACTTTTTGCCGGTCTCTGCTGCTGACTTCACTTTTGTTTCCTGCTCTGGGATACTGTTTTCACATTGAAGTAGATTGAGCAACAAATTCATTATAATGATCAATAACTGATCCTGCTCTGGCAGGGGGGCTGGACTAGATGATCTTCTGAGGTCCCTTCCAACCCCCAACATTCTGTGATTCGGGGAACTGAAACATTAATCAGTGATACCATCAACCACACCAAACCGTCCGCAATTAAAATATGAATGTATCCAAGGTACAAAACGAAATTGCAGGGCTGTTGGCCGGCGGGCAGCGTGTCTCCTAACGCGAAATAGAATATCTTTCTTTTGCTGGCATTCACGGATAAAGGAGAGCTCACTCAGAACGGCCTTGCTCCTTTAACCTCATCCTGCCGTAATATTTATTCCCTTAGCTTTGTGTCCTGCTAGGAGGCAGCACGGCTCTGTAAAACGTCACAGCACCTTCAAGGAGAGGGCGCTGCTTCCTTCCTTCCCCCCAAAACACCCTGAATTGTTACAACCACACTAATTTACACCCTACACAGCAGCCGTCTCGGTTGCACGACTCTACATAAAACAGCACCGAAGTCGGCCCCGCAGGGCTCTGGTCTAACCTGTTGGTGTCAAAGCTGTGCTTGGTTTTAAACGATCTCCACGAACCCACCCGAAAACCCTCATGTATGTTTCTCTGTTCTGAGTCAGCCAAAAACCCTGTCGTAACACAAACCACTACCATGGGTTAATGCCAGTCTCAGGACATTCTAAAGCAAAAAACAGACTCCTGGCAAGAAAAGGCAGAATTACCAAGGGGAATGAAATTAACGGCTCTAAAAGACTTTAAAATCAAAGTTTAAATATTAGTTCAGCGTGAAATAAAAATGATTACAGAAGGATTCCTTTTACTGGGTGATACGAAAGGTGACAAAGTCTTCTCGGGAACAACTGCGGGAGTGATATACACATTTAATATTCAAATTACCAAACATCTGCCAGTTGTTAATGTTTTAGATGAGGCTTTAGATGAGCAAACAGTAGCATAAAAATGAAAAGGTGGCATGCCCGAGACAGAGATCAGAGAAAAGCCACAAGTAGGTCAAAGCTGGTCCCGATTCTGTCATCATTCACCTACTTTTCTTCAACTGCTTCAGAAAACAATAAACATCCAAATCTAAAGGATGTAAATGCTTTTCTCCTTCCGCAGGGGCAAAAGGAAAGCTGCAATTCAGATTAGGGGCTTGGGTAAGTATGTCAGCGCTCTGCCGTCAAAAGCACAGTGGAAGACCTTAATCCTGACTTTTCAAATACAACCATGGAGCAAATACGCTCAGAAGGCACTCGGAGATCTTGAGCTAGCAGTAATTTTTTTTTTTTAAAAAGGTACTTTCCCCTTCATAATTAAAACTGCTTTTAGTTAAGTTGTTAGTTAGAAGTCTTATTCACTTGAATGAAATTCAGTGACCTATGGAAATTCTTTTTATTATTATTGTTTTTGCCTACCAGTGGATTGCTTTATGACATCCTCTGTTAGAAAAAATTATGCTTAAAGACTGATGGCATGCAGGATCTGCACTAGCTGTTTGTTAGCCACCGACACCCAAGCATCGCACGGAGCATGCCCTGAGACTCACCCTCTCCGAAGCAGCCTGCATCTACGTGGAGAAGACAGAGAAGATAAAGAAGATCTCGCTCTGCCAGATCATAAATGGCAACTTTTAATGGTTGGAAGATTTAAAGCCGAGAAGAATTCTAGCATGTCTTAATTTCATATTCTTTTGTTCCAGCTCACGATCTGAATGCTCGCTTGCGAAGCCGCGCAGCACCGAAGACTAACGATTCCGGACAGTGTCACATGAATGCCAGCTCAGGCACAGCGGACGGGCTGCGGCCGACACGCGGCTGTGAAACCGCATCCCCGGCCAAACGCAGCTCCCGAATTAACACTGAGTCTTTCAAGTCGGATATTTACTACACTTGTCAGCAAGGACAAGGCACATGAAAAAACCTGAAAATGTCACAGGCAGTAACAGTGAATTCCTTCGGTCAGTTCAAACCAGCCAGTTCGAACAAGGGATGAGGAAAAGCGGAGTTTTCCCCAATTTAAATTAACAGTGATTATTACGTGGGAGTTTCTCTCCCCAACAATTTGAACTTAGACATAAAACCAAGGCAGATGCTAGTTATCACTCATCCTGTTTACTCCACTTTAAGAGCTGGGTGTATTTCCTGACACAGCACTGCTTGGTTTCGTGTTTGGTTTGGGGTTTGGTTTTTCACATGCTGAAGTATAAGAAAACATAAACCATTAAACTCCATCGTCCTTTAACTGTACATTCTGTTAAGAAGATCAGTTTCCAGAACGATGGCTTCGAGGACATATGCCCTTAACAAAACTTTTGGCAGTTCTTCATTTTCCAAGACGTCACTTTGAGGCTGTGTCTATTCTTGTTTGTTCCGGATACGTCCTTGCTATTGAAACAGGAATCACGACGTGAAAAATGCTGATCGAATGGAAGCCTTCCCACTTTTGTTAGAAAACTAAAAACCAGCATCTCAATTTTCCCTGTATTGGTTTAACTGTCTTTATTTACAAGGGAGTGCAAAGAGTTAAGAGTTGGTTTGCAGACGCACCTTTCTAACGCAGATGCCCCGCTGCTGACGCCAGGCACCGCGCTCAGTCTGCACTTGTAACCTTGTGCAGGATCACATTGTGCATATTAATTTTACGAATCTCACGTCTTTCCATGACCTATTTGATCCGTGTCCCTTCAGTCAGTCAGGAACAATAACAAAATGAATAATTTCGCTTCATCAACATACCCACAAGCTACAAAGCAACATCAAGGAGGTCTGGGCTACAGGATTTCAAAAGCACTTGGGGAGAGCACAGGAGAGTCAGGAAGCACTGAGAGATTCACAGAATCCTCCCCTTCAGTTTACCTAAAAATGCTAGCCTAGGAATTGCCAGATTTAAGAAAGATGGATTGCAGGCAGTCTGGGAACAACTGATGTATTCTCTTCCTTATTCCATAAAGCTTTCCTGCAAAATATTCTCCCTCCAAAAAAGAGATCTGAAGTCAAGGAGCCAACAACAATTTACAGAGACTTCCAAAGAGAAGTTACGCTGCCATACGAGCCTTTTTAACAATGCTTTTTTTCCCCACTTACTCTGTCATCTCTAGGGAGGAGAAAAGCTCTTATTTAGGGCTTTCATATCGGTTGTCAAGGGCTTTTTAAAATGAGAGCAGGAGGGAGCCCAAAGGTACCCTGCTAGAAGGCGGGCAGGCAGACAGACCGAAGTCAGCGTGTGGTGAGCTTCCACTCCAGACACGAGCGCCGTACGTACATGAAAAGGGTTCAGAATGGGCTCTGGCAGAACTTCTCCTGTATTTCCTGCAATAAACAACTTAACCTGTTCATTAGGAACCAAAACAATTACGAAAAGAGAAAACGGTTTTCAGTGAAACCAAGTCCTCCAACCTGACCCAACCTACAATCGTTTCCAGTCCCAGCTGCAGAGCTCTCTCTTCCAGTGCTGGCAATGACTTCACGTCAAGAAGATTGCTCATTTCTGGAAACTGCTACTACCTTTATGGAACAAGTTTTGCTGTTCGTAGACAAATATTCTTCTCTAGTTACAGGAATTCATATTAAATAAAATAATAAACCGCATTATCTGAAATTAAAAACCCGATGCACGCTTTCAAGAGAGAAGGGAAAGTCAGTAGCTTTTCAGAAAAAAACTAATAATGTAAATCAAAGCCAGAGTAACTACTTGACCGTCGGTTCAATATCATCCCCGACTTTATTGCTCCCATTAAGCAAAGGCTCTATTCTGACACCACATTTAACATACAAAATGAAGAAAACTCTAAGAGCACCGCCTGGTGGTGCCAGCATAATGAAAAAAAACATTGCCATGAAACCAGTGATTGATTTAGGATTAAAACTTGGAATAGCATCATTCCAAATTGAGAAGGAAACTAAAACACTGGTTTCTCCAGTGAAGTTTTTTTTTGCACCTATTAAAATGCATTTATATATGAAAGAGAACGGGGGAAAGAAAGTCCCTCTCAAGAGTCCAAGGATTCCTACATTCCCCAGCATATTTTACATTTCCACAGAATTTCCAGCATGAATTCTTGAATAGAAAGCTCTGAATTTGCTTTTTTGAAATGACACATGAATACCACTGTACGGTATTCTAAGAAAATTAAAGAAATAACCGAAGATAATTTATCAAGGTACATATTCTACAAAACAACTCTGCTATAACCATTCTGGAGTTATATCCAACATCATAAACAGCATAAAAATTCCACTCACACACATATGCTTCCAAGCCTGATAGAAAAATACCACATCAGGAAATTAAAGAATGATACTGCTAGGACACACTGATTCTGCTACCGGCCTCATGATTAAAGCTGAAATTCTTACTAAGCACTTTCGAACGCCGTGCCTGGCCACATGCCCAAGTCAGGCATCGCCATGGACGTTATTTCCTATCGGGGCTGATCTGAGTCTGCCTTCATTTATCCATCGCTCTCACATAACACAAGAAGATACGGCTTTAAATATTAAAATGAAGTCCAGATCGCTCTGGTGCTTGGGCGTAGGGAACGGGTAAAAGGCCAGATTCACCTACCCCAGCCCGCCAGCCCCCGGGAGCCCTCCAGGAAGTCGTGCGCGCCCGGGTGCTCCAGCGGCGTACCTGCACCACGTTGTTTGCGCTCACACATAATGCACTCGAGTTCAGCAGAACACAACTACCATTCTTCCCACAATTACTGAACCTCCTAGTAGGCAATTTGTAGCAAAACGACAGAACTCTGAAACCTAGAGAAATACGCGGACAACTTCATCAGTCAAGGGTCTCAGTTCACTCTATGAGACACAACCAAATACAAGAAATATCAGTACCTTAACAATTTTAATACATCACACTTTGGCCAAATTAGGGCATTGCTGACCATAGGGGAGTTGGGGATTTCCCTAAGGGATACTCAGTCCTATGATCTACGTGCGTGAACCACAAGGATCCGCGCTCGCTTTGCACGCCCAGGCGAGCCTGCCCTTTCCCGCGGCTCCCAGGACACAGAAGAAACACCGAACGCTCTCCTAGGGCAGGTGCCTTTGCTCTTTTCCATGTTACTCCTACAATGCTCTACGGACGGAGCTCTAGCGATTTCCGCAGAGAAGCAGCATTTATTTCCTACGATTTAGCCCCCGTATCTAAACGCTACTGTCTTCACTGAAACGCGCTGCTGAGAAGCTGTGCTTCACACGACGCACCGCAGACAATACTGGAAAAGAAAAAGGGGTAGAAGTGATGAAAACGACAGTCAGAACACAGTAGGGGGGAAATAGTAAAGAAAATATGTTACCTATGTTATTTATATTTTTTTAAAGCATGGCTAACCACTTTTATAAGCTCTCTGTGTTTAGAGAGCAGATAACTGCCGTGGTTTGCACCACCTCCAGCTGCAGCCCATCCACTACCACTTGCATTCACTTTTTCCTTGTTATTCCTTATTACAGTCAAATACTATTATCAATAAATGCATTAACCACATAAACCTCTATCCTTTACATACATACTTGTGATCATAAGCCGCTTTCACTTAAGCACCTACTACCTCACTCAGGGGTCTACTTTTACGAAATTGGATGCAATAGTTCGTTCAACTCACAGGAAAGCAGAACTTACAGCATCGACCACGTGACCCGTTTGCAAATTACAACACTTGGGCTTTGTCCACTCTGGCTGCACCCAAAACTGCTCAACGTACCCACATGGGACAACTCGGGGAAATCCGAAGCTTCTCCCTGTGTTTGAAAACCGACTCGCGCTGTCCCAGCCCAGACAAACCGTCACCTCTGAGACAGGTCCTCAGGGTCAGAGGGATTCTCCCACCTCCTCCAGCCACGTGTCCCGTTAACCCACCCTCACACACCAAGTCTCTCCTCCTGGAAGCCCCCACCGTCCCCAGCACCCCCATCCCCACGGGCCGTTCCGTCCAGCACCAGGAGGACAGGAGGAGACCTGCACAAAGCCAACAGCTGACACCAGTGCCAACAACACAAAAGCCGAGTTACCTAAAAGCATTATTTATTACTTTAAGAACTTCCCAACTCTACATGTAATTTAGGAGAGGTGTAAATCCAAGCTACAGCTTGGAAACCGAGTTTATAGATGATATAATTGTAAATAGCTGGTACTAAACAGCAGAGAACAGTCACTGATCAGAGCCGTTCAATAATCTATTACAGAATTTATAATGAGCATCAGCTCTGAAGTAAGTACCAGGCATATTATGTGCTTGAATTTCTGAAACAAAATCCAAACACTTTCAGATAAATTACTCTCTTAATAACATTTATAACTTAATCTTTAATCAAGTGCTTACTCTCAGATTCTAAAGGTTACAGAGGAAATTGCAGTAACTGAGCCAAGCTTCTTTTTATTGAATTCTTTTGACCAGAAATAAATGGGTTTTAGTAAACCCTAGAAGCTGTTTCAAGTACAGATCCTACTTCTTATGTTACTTCTCATATTCCAGAAGAACTTTAAAATCTAAATTGTCCCAGTGTCATCTCTCCTCCGTTCCAAGGACTTGTAATTCTTCAACAAATTCAACAAAGTTGCCAGTTCAAATCTTAGGAAATCCTCAAATACAGAACAGATTCTGTTTATTACTTACATACAGGAACCTACAGAAAGAGTTTAACCTAAAATACAGTATTATTCCCCCAAACATCTCTCTCCATCGTACAACTCATTTATCTATGCTCAGTTTTGCAGACTAAGCCAGCTTTTCTCCATTCTTGTGTTTTCTAGCACTTAAACTATTTTTTGTGCATCTTTTTCAACACGCAATTTAAAAAACAGTACCAATTACATTAACAAATTGTTGTTCATTTCAGTAAACGTGAATTCAGCTTAAGTAAGCACTATACAACTCTTGAGCTAGCTCTTCTCACGTGAAAAGCTGAACATTACATCTTCCAGACTAGAAGGCAGAACTTTCCAGAGGATTAAAGAAACATGAGACCCAGATACAACCATTACAAGCCACGAAAAGCCACTTCTGACATATCCCACAGGCTTCCTTCTCCTTCACCTGCCCAAAGCTGTTTTCACTCTCGATCCCGTTGCTTCCCAAGGAACGAAGCATGCTGGTGGCAACACGCACGTGTTCCCCGCCCGTAGTTCCTGCCCGTTTGATCACGCACAAGTGGTGCGAGCGCTTACACTCCAGCCACGGAAAAACGCTGAAAGCAGTTCACGTTACTGAAATCGGCAATTTAAAACAAAAAAAATGTGAAAGAGGGGAGGAGAGGGGAAAAGCACATCTGAAATGTCTCCTGAAAAATCAATATTGGATTGTAGATCCAGTGACACGCTGCTCCGCTGTAACATTTGCAGAATTCAGAGGAAAGAGAAGACTGACTGCTGCCAGGAGCTAACCGTGGCGTCAGCACACGGCTCTGCGTCGATACAAACAACATCAAGACCTGCAGGTGCTGCAGGACGTCGTGCATTTCAAGTGACCTGTGAAATGCTGACCTTGGCAAAATTTACAGTGAACTAATTTACCCAAAATGGTCCTCGCCGAACTTTGAAGAAATAATGTTACCCACATTCCTTCCTTCTTGCATCAACTTACAATGCAATAAGGAATAAGCCAGTATGTTACTTAGATAGAATTTCACCTAATTCCCAACGTCTAATTTAAATGCAAGAAGTTATTACATCCACTTCATTTAATTCAGCACATTTGGGGAATAGTCATTCAAATGTTAACAGAAATTTTCTTTTCGTGAAATTTGAAAAAAAGCCCAACCCCAACATAAACTTATAAGCTCTGCAAATTTTCCCATGTAAAGAAGCTTGAACGAGGTCATTGTTCTACTGTATTTCTTCACAAATAGAGTCAGAATCCAATTTAGATAAAGCAATCCTCTAAAAAGTACCGACAGAGCGATTAAAGATAATCACCTGCAGATCCTTAAATTGTGATGGAAAGTGTGAAACACAATACGCGCTCCGCTCCGTAATGTGCCCATTGCCAGCGCTGCCTCTTTTGCCTTAGGCATCCTCATGGTTTCCTCCAAGAAATAACCGGGTAAAAATTACTTAGTCTCTTCCCTAGGAAATCACTGCCTGTCTGCATCAGGCGCTCCAGACAACAGGAAAACTCACTCAAGTATAACAGAGAGTGGAAAATCGAAAAAGCCGGCGTCCAGTGTGCTGGCTCCTACCTGGCAGGGTTCTGTCCAGCACCGCAGAGTTTTGCCGAGCTGAGCAAAGAGAGGGGACACCGTGGAAAAAAAAATACCTGTCACCCGCGAGGAGCCAGGCAATCACCATGACACCTGCTTCTTGGCTTCTAACAGAAAGTGTCTGCACGCTGGAACTAGAAAGATCTAAACAGTGGTAATCTGTTCTAACGGGAAGATTCTGTCCACACTTTTCCGTTACAGCTGGTGCAGACAAAGCAGATGCACCACTCGCATGGAAAAGCCCCACGTTTACCCAGCAATGCTAAACACACGGTCAATGCCAACAGCCAAGCCCTTCAAATACCTTGGAGCGCTGTCGGTGGGCCTTTTTTGAACTATTTCTGACTATTTTAAACATTTTTGTTGCCCATTACTAAATCTCACTACACACAAAATCAACGGATCACACTGCAGGCGGTTTCCACACTTAAATAAAACTCTGAGTTATGTTCTTGCTCGGTCCTGTTGTAGCACCTTAACCAACCGTCGCATCCCGACGTTAAAGAGCTCTTTGGATCTGTCTTGAATTCGCTTAGTTGGAATGTTTTGTAGGGATCTTCTCTCTGGATAATGTTATTGGTGTGGATTACTCCATCCAGAGCCTCTTTATCCAATTCTGGTGGATATTCTGTTCCAGCTACCGGAGATGTCACTCCCTGCATTTAGGCTGAGTCTCAGTCACAGTGAGAGCTCCAGGATAAACTTTAGCGTCCTTCTGTATTTTTTTGATCAATCACAAAAAAGTCATTTTAGACTACCACAAAATGCCAGACGAACTAATTTAAAGCAAACCAACCAATCGTCCATCTAAATGCTAATTAACAGGGGACACTTCTTGAGCACTGTCTTCCACTAACCAACGGGAAAGAGATCACGACACAAACAGCTTTAGCTTAGAAAAAAAATCTCTCACACCAAAAGTCTTAACAGATTTCATAAAACAAATTTTCCTAATTCAGCTTTTTCTAAAATTTTCATGCTTACCAGACTGGACTGTTGCATTATTGTTATTTGCGGTTCGCAGCAATATCAGACATCAGAATGGGAACTTACCCTTCAGTTTCTCATACTTTGCTTGAAGCTGTAACATCTTGCATTTTTTCCTACTCCTAATATTTATTCTAGCCATTTTGTCCAAAGCAAATTATCTATATCGCATAGTTGCTCAGTATGACACGTTCCTTTAAAGTAACAGTTAGGAGATTATTGGTTTATCCTAGAAACGTCTTTCCTACTGCTGTGCTTAGTATCAGCACAGCGATAAAACCCTCTTAAAATAGTTCCAGGATCC
>NW_009705571.1:0-738 GCF_000703405.1 Apaloderma vittatum | reverse complement strand
TCTGATGCAACACTCGTTCGATTTTTATTTAATAATTACTTTAGTTATTTCAAGCCTTTGAAGGCCAGGAATAGACGGTAGATTTAGGCTAAATTATTTCCGCCTTCAGAAGTTACTGCAGCCAGTACATAATGTCCTATCTCGGCATCAACAGCCAAATGATTTGGAACGTTACACTGCTCTTTGACTTTCTGAATAAAAAGTAGCATAAGTAAACACATTTAAAAAAACAAATGGTAATCCAAAACTGTAAATTAGGCCTTTAAAAAAAAAAAAAGAAAGAAAATCAGGTTTTTCTTTCTGTTGTCCTTCATAAGACATTTTCCAGAGAGATATCTTTTAACATAGTTGTGACGCCAGTAAAACAGACTGCCTGATTTCAGTCTTTGATGAATGACAGTAACTTTTCAAAACTGGAGACACATATAAGTCAAATACAACCCCTCACACCTTACGGAGTCATAGTTTCTTAACCCGTGTGACTGGATATATCCCAACCAATGAGGCATCTTCATAAAATCCCAGCAACGGTGGCAACAGCTTGAACCAACAAGAAAAATAATTACTCCCAGTCTATCTCCACAGAAGTTGCAGTTCCTCTTCACCGGTCTAAGAATCCTGCATGAGAACAGCACAAGAGCCTCTTGCATAGGTATTAAGTCTTTAACCCTCACTCCAAAACCTAAGAACCTCAGCAGGTTCATCACATGATTTATTATTATTATTATTATTATTATT
>NW_009705570.1:20983-96002 GCF_000703405.1 Apaloderma vittatum | reverse complement strand
CCCAAGTGTACCAAAAAATTCTTCAGGAAAACGTGAGAATGTCTGTAGGTCAGCTGAAACTCCGTAGACATTGGGTGATGCAACAGGACAATGACCCAAAACATCAGAGCAAATCCACAACAGAATGGCTTCAGAAAAACAAAATCCACCACCCTTCGGAGTGGCCAAGTTAGAGCCCAGACCTCAACCCGACAGAAATGCTACAAAGTGGCTTGAAGAGAGCCGTACACATGAGATGTCCAAAGAATACGACAGAGCTAAAGCAGTTCTGCCAGGGAGAATGGGCTAAAATCCCTCCTGAATGATGTGCAGCTCTGATCCACAGCTACAGGAAGCGCCTGGTTGAGGTTATTGCTTCCAAGGGGGTGTCAACCAGTTATTGATTCCAAGGGTTCACTTACTTTTTCCACTAGCATTTTGAATGTTGAATGAGTGTGTTCAATAAAGACATGGAGGATCAAAATCGGTTTTGTGTTATTATTTTAAGCACATTATATTTGTCAATACTCTTGACTGAGATAACGGTTAGATCACATTCTATGACAAATTAATGCAGAACACCATGAAATTCCAAAAGGTTCACATACTTTTCCTTGCAACTCTATATATTCCTAGAATGGGATGAACAGCTTTGATAGAACAACTGTTACTTTCCCTCAGTGTTAGAAGTAGTCAAAACAATTTCTTCAGATAGGTGCAACTTTTAGCAGCTAAACTACATGAGATTAATTCATTCCTTACTGGTGTTGGTGTTTCGCTGGTACAGCTGGAGTACAATACCATTGAGACTGAGAAAAAGAGACAGGAAATGAGCCTTTGTTAAAGAGCAATTTATTTCATGGTGTAGGGACAAACAAGTTAAATTTAACTTGTCACCATTACTTGCCTAAATCCTCCTTTACCAAGTGAATAGCCCTATTGAGATACCAGTGGTATTAGCCAAAGGGTTAGGTAAATAAAGCTGTCAGAGTTGACAGCATGATATAACCCTATTCTTTTCTCAAATACTATGTGAATGTGATCCCATTATGTTCTTCTTTCAGTTAAATACCAAAAAGAAGCCAAAATTTTCAAAATTCTATTCTCTCACTCATGATTTGAGTATATACCCAATCTTGTACATGGTGAATAAAAACTGAGCTCTGTGTGTTAGGTCATTTCAAGATCCAAACAAAAAGTATACTTAAATCTCTAGCATGATTTCTAGCGTGATTTATCCCAGAGAATTCCTGATAGATATTTTGGAACAATGTCATGCTATTTACTCTCCTTTTCTAGTTTCTGCAGCTGTGTTTCTGCAATATAATATAGCATTTCTATGAATATAAATATCTGTTCCTCTTTGAATCTTGCAGACAGAAAAAAAATGGTTATTCTTGAGTATTAACCCTTAAAATGAGATTATGGGAACTTCCAGCTGCCAGTCCGACGTATGCCTGAATAATAGTGTTCCCATGCAGCCCATAATTCATCCTTATTCTGCAAGATGTGGCCCAATGACTCAACAGAACCTCTGAATAAGAACAAAAGGCATTGCACTTAATTTAAGGAGACAGACTGAAAACATGGAAATGGAACCAAAGATTGGACCAATAAATATTGTCCTCTGTATTAATTTTTCACTTAACAATCAGGGGATTTTTAATTTACATTTGGGGACTTTTCCTGAAGAGAAAGGAGCAAAAGAAGAAAAGAAGATAAGAGGTAGGACGTTTTTGGTTTTACTATGAGTTTTGGAATAGAGAGTTTTGATCTAAACAGTCATCCGTTTTTTAAACCATAAGTATAATTAACAAAATAGTTGTAATAGGATAGAATTCTTTAATCAAAGCTGAAATCATTCTAAGAGATGTATGATTTCATCAGATAAAATGTATCTGATTTCTCAAGAAATTACACAATAAAGTTCTGTGGAGTATGCTGTCATGAGATCAGAGAATTCTTTAGGTTGAAAGGGACCTCAGGATGTCTCTAGTCCAACCCCTGTTCAAAGCAGGCTCAGCCATGACGTCAGACCAGAATGGTCAGGGCTGTGATCAGCCGGGCCTTGAAAACCTCTAAGGTCCAAGGCACAACTCCTCTGGTCATTTGCTCCACTGCCTGACTACCCTCATGGAGAAAAGGTTTCTCCCTGTGTACAGTTTGTTCCTCTCATTTCAGTAAATGTCTGTTGGGTCTCATCTACTCACCATAGGCTGCTGTGCATAGCCTGGCACTGCCTTCTTGATAACCTTCCTACAGACACGGGCAGGGGAGCACAAGGGGAGCGGCTCTTGGTCCACCCTTGAAGCTGTCTCAGCCTTAGGCTGAACGCCCATTATTTATTTGTGAAAAATCCATGATCTGTTATACAAATCATCGTAAATCTTCCTGCACTCAGGCAACACAGAACTTCAGTTGACATTACCACCAAGAGTGTTAAACAAAGCAAAGGATGACCACCAACACAGAAGCTCCGATCTGTCTGCTTCCCTCAGATGGACTGCATGAACCAAAACATTACTCTAAATCCTATTTTCACTTTATTTCATTGTAGTCTCCAGCAGCACCTGGCACACTGTGAGGACCAAAGACTTTCTTGTGCTGTACAAAAACATGCTATAACTATGAAGCATTTTTATGGTTATAAGAGTAGCGTATTGATTGTACAAGACAAACTGTCGAGTATCAGATTGCATTATAGCTTCCCAATACCAAGAATATGCACCTGATGAAACAAAAGGGTATGTTACTCATGCAGAAATCGTCTTTTACTATGAGGGTAGTCCAATGTACAATTTCAGGCCTTTCTACCCATCTCTAGAGAGATTTCAAAGATCTAAAAACTTTGAGATCCTTTGCAGAATATAAGGAATGTAACAATGAATTTTCTCTAGCCCATGATACAAGATTCTGGTATATATTATAATGGAAACAGCCTTGGTGAACACTTTTAAGTTCAGTAACCATCTCCCTGCTCACATCCCAGACACAGATGACTTTTGCACTGAGATGGATGAGGAACTTTCCTGCTTCCCAGTCCACCACCCGTTTCAGAATTAGCAGCCAGAGACACAGTCACATCTGAAATTGCCACAGCCATTTTTTCCACCATCAATATTTGATTATGAGTCAAGTACATCCAAAATACGGATACAATTATGCACATAAGAAGCACAAAGCAACAGTGAAACAAAAGCAGTTCACATCCTGACATTAAGGTGATGGACTGAAATTTCAGTTTAACACTGCATTTCACATTTTTTAGTATGATTCTATGTGAATCATTCAGTCTCACCATGTATTTAATTCTTACCTGAAAATGCAATTTAAAAATATTCTGCTTGATGTCCATTATTTCTTTGCTGTTGGTCTTTTATACTGTCAACCCTTTGGAGAAAGCACCATCACTTCCTCCTTGTAATAGCTCCACAGTCTTCAAGAGTAACATAAGTTCAAGTAGATGTTAATTTGAAAGGGCCTTAGATCCTAAACTTAGGCAGGATGGCTGCATAACACTCAGAAGAAACAAAATGCCTGAGTTTCCATCCTGGGTTTTGGGCAGGGTCTTAAATCTGCTCTGAGCAACACTTCTCACTCCCCACAGCACTCAGCTCTGTGCTCATATCTACTGGAGCTGCAGTCACAGTTAAATTGGCGCTCTAGGCAGTAATGTTACACAACGTCTCAGCACAAGTTATACCTGAAGCAATGTGGAAACCTGAAGATAGATGTGGAAACACAGGATATAAACAATGTAGCAACAGCATAAATTATCTTGTAGGATTAACTCTACATTTACAGCCTGTCAGAATTTCACTGGTCACTTAACAAGAAACGACAATTTAGGAATGATATTGGCATTTACAAAGCCATTTGTAGTTCTGGACACATTTTTTTTTGGAGCTACAAAACAGAGTTACTCTGCAGCAATACTTCAGAAGAACATAGTGAACAAATAGGGTAGCAGGTTTTGGTGAAATATAGCATTTAACACTCTGGATAGTCTGAGCACATATAAGGAAAACAGAACTTAGCCAAGAAAGCAATTAAAGCTTCAAGTCAAATCCTCTGTGGGCATAAATCAGTTGCACTATTTTATACAAGGTGAAGAGCTGGCCCTGAAATGAATTCAGCCTGCTGCTGTGTTATCAAAGAGCTTCTATCGCCTCTCTTGCTCACCAGTGCTTGAGAGGAAGCATCCCATGAAGTATATGCCAGAATCCACACAAAATATCTCTTTGCATTTCCTCATCATAACTCCTCTGCTGATGACCTCTGGACTCTTCCTTTCAAATCTTCTGTGTTCTGATATCCCCACTGCACAAACATGGTTACCTATTTCCTACAGAAATAAACTTTGCTCAGTAACCATGGACATAGTTTAGCGAGTCAGGAAAACAACTGTCCATTGTGAAAAAAACGAAAATGCTTCTGTTCCCATTCAGTGACCCCATCCCCACTGTCACCAGAGTGGCAATTTTTCTTATCTGAGGAAACATGACCACATGGGAGAAGATTACATGCTGGAATATTGCAGTCACATTGAGCAATGCTTTCTTTTTCCTCTTCTGTAATCACAGTACCGAAGGATAGATCTGACAGGATTTTATTGACACAGACTTTTTATAGATTCAGTTAAAAGGTCCCCAGACACTCATTCAGTTTCCTATACATATAGTACAGAAGCACTGCAGAATCGTTGTTAGTGAAAATACATTTTGCTGTGAATAGGCAGAGGAGGAGAGAAGGGAATTCCAGAAGACCTTAACAGACATTACTTCAGTATGACACCACTACCTGTGTTAGTTTGCCATAACCAAACAGAAATACTTTCTCTTCTCATTATGGGAATTTTAAGACACAGCCTCGGTTCTTAGCCTTAATCTATCTGATCTTTAGCATGTGTCTCCTTCAGCTCATTTCCCTAACTCAGCAATAAAGACTGGTTCCTTCACTTCATTAATCTTGTCAAATTAGACCTGTACACTAACCCTTTCACCCTACCTAATGTGGTCAGAACAATGTAAGAAAGCCCTGAAAGTCTCATATCCAGCCACATAGACTCTTGTAGTGAAACAGAAGCCACAAAGTCATACAGAAGTAACATACTAAGTCACATAACAGATCTCAGCTGAACCTGCAGAAATACATACACTAGTTATCTCCAATTTTATATACTTTAGATCCTTAGCTGAAGAATTCAAACAAAGTTGGAAAATAATTTCTTCCTTAGCCTCTTGGTTTCACACATTTATCCACTTTTGAAGCTGTTTTTATGTTATGCTTTAGGGTAAAAACAAAACAAAACACAACACCAATACATCTTACTAAAATGGGAGCAAATTCCCAGCAGCTTTTGTGCTATGGAACAGTGCAAAACTAATATACACACACACTTTCCCATTGTAATGAAATTCTAACCATACTTGTTTTTGAATAAGGCAACAGCAAAACCAGCTGAAGTTTGAAATGTGACACTCTGCACACACATTGTCCCTAATAAAAGTACATCATGTGCTGTGTTTGAGGAAGACACGGGTTTTGCTTTTTTTCTTCTGTGCTAATTGTCTGAAAAAAAATCCCTTCCCATTTTAACAGAGCCTAATGAAGTTGTTCATTTTTGACATCACAACAGTTACCTCTGCCCACATTGACAAGCTCATAGGCTGCTGAAAACATTCATGCAAGAGAAATGTTCATACATAGGTAACATCTTACTGTCTGATTCTTAAAATTATAGAAACGAGTAAAATCACCTAAAAGTGATCCATAATACACACCAAAGACTGGCTCTGGCAGCTCAGTCTAAATCTCAGATGAAGTCAGGATACCCATTTCTTCTGGAAAAACTTGTGATCATCTTTGTACTTCACTGTGCCCTGAATTGCCTCTGTACCTAGCTGGAGGCCTTCCTTCCCCTGCTCCAGTCATGTAAGATTTGGAAATGATGTTTCTGGGTGTCCTGCTTCCTTTGTAACCAAGTTCAAGTCCACTTTCTTACTATTCCGTATGGAGAAAGAAATGCTGTTTTTCGCTGGGTACTGCTGCTACCACCTGAAACTACTTACAGAGTGCAACCCTCCTGCAAAACAAGGCAACGACAACTTCTACAGTACTCTTCTAGTCTTTAACCTGTTTATTGCCACATTTTTGCTTTCATCTCCGCAACCACTATAAGACCACAGCTGTGGTGTACAAATTCTGGTATTTCTCATTGTGAGAGTGGTCCCAGGGGAACCTCCTTTTCCTTTGGATCAAGGATTTGGATGAAAGCATGGGCCATTTATGTGCAGTATTTGCCATGTGGACCACCAAGATCCTAGTCTGTTTTCAGACAGAACTGTAGGCACTGAACATTACATGCAAGACAGCAAGTAAAAGCAATGCCATACCTTAAAGGATTTGGAGCTTGGTTATGTGTAATCCAGGAACCTGGTCATATAAATCTCTCAATTTAGGTTCTCCTGCAGGAAGCAGGCTGGCATGGCAGATATCCAGGGACAGATAGAGTTTTTCAGACAGCAGTAGGCTAGATGTCCAGGCTGTGGAGGGCTACAGGACCTGATATTTAGGACCTATGTATCTCTAGAGAGATTGAGTGCAACCTGAAAACAAAGGCAGACAAGAACATTCATTACAATCTAGAAGAGTCAGAGCATTCTGTCCAGGAAGAAAAAGGAAAGAGGACTTATTTACAGGGTTGTGAGTGGGTGTATTACTCTTATTTAATGTTGTCTTTTAGTCATGGAAGGTACTCAAGCCTAGTGATTCTCCATAAATAGTTGTGACTTCTCCCTTCTGTCACTATGCAACTAGTCTAAAAAGCAAGCTCCATTTCATCTGCTCCATGCAGCACCACAGTGAAACCTTGTTGGTGCATGGTCTTTCACTCCCAGACCCTAGCTAGTTAAGTTTTCAGTTTATCAGATTCAAAAGATTACTAGTACTCATAATTTAACATTGCAACAAGGCAAACCCAGGTTCTAACCACAAAAACAGACACCTCGTGCATGCTGCTTTAGCTTTCCAACTTGAATAATTGTCTCTGACTGCCAACACATAACACGTGAGTAAGGCACTGGCATTGAAGTGAATAATACAAGATCAGTTATCAGGGTTGCAAGCTTTTCTCAGTAGCAGGGAAGGCAGCCATCATTTTCCATCTCTGCAGGATTTCAGCAGAAATAAGCCTCTTTAACTTCATGAAGAAGAGTCAACTTTTCAGCCTTACACAAGAGCTCATGTATATAATTGTAGCAGTGCTGCATGAACATAATTAAAAAAAAATTATCAAGGTAAGTCTCTCTTTCACTTCCCTATTTCCCATTGTCTAGTAAGTGCCAACTTTAGATAATCATAGCTGCACTTTCTGCTCCCTCTTAGTTACCTCTGAAACTGTTTTTAAGAAGGTCATGTCCAACACTATCATTTGGCCTGCACCAAAATCTTAATATCTCCTTGCAGCCCTCAGTCTTAAATGTGTGGCATTGCTGTGAGTCCAGCGTAAGTCTAAGATCCTAATGCTGAAGCTTTCCAAATTAAGAGAAAAATGTATTTTCCTTACTTGTAGATACACTCAAGCCTTGAAAATACTTGTGAGCACTGCATATCAGAAAAGGATCAGGACCTGAAACTCTGAGGTATGCTAAAACAACTGTATTCTCTAGCTGTTAAAACATGTCATTCTAAGGCATTCACTATGGCACAACCTTCAGCCAGACTACAGGTTTAAAGGCAAGAAGTGACGCCAGAGATGCAAGCAGGAGGTGACCCAAGGCTGTGTAAGAGAACAGAGAAATGGCAGTTTTGTGAGATCACAGAAGTGATCTTTGATATCTACTGTTCTCAGTCTTCAGCCAATACCAGGTTGGTGGCAACACATGACAAAAATCCTAGGGACAAAATACAGTGATGTAGCAATTGCCACAATTAACAGTTGACAACTTGATTTTTGCCAGCAAAAGGCACAATCCACCATGATCCTATCAGTTTTAGATGCACCAGGGAATATGAATAGGAAGGTGAAGGAGAAATAAGTAGTCCACTCATTTCTGTGATCTCTGCAAGGACAGCTAGAAGGGATGTCTCCTCTATGCAAGTTGCCACAGCTACAAACAAGTTAACGAAGCTCCGACAAGATGCATTTACCCCATCTGCCATCACTGAATGATGCAGAAGGAGCAAAACTGTTTTGCAGTGGCTCATAGATCGATGACGAAAAACTCTCCTGTCAGTAGAAAACCTCACCAGGTCTACAACAGAGAGAGTGGCAATGTGCGTACTTTCAGTTCCCCTGGAACAGATGAGGTAAGCCAGGTAGGCCAGGCCATCCCTGGCTTTCATGCAGCAGATAGCTATCATTGCAGATAGCTTGGGCAGTCATCTTTTACAGCTTTCCGCACTTCTCAACAGGCTCCAAACCTTAACCTCATGGTATCAAGTCTTGTTCATAGACAGTTAGAAGTCAGAAATCATTAGCTTCTGTTGCTGCGTGGCAACTGAATGGTCAATGCCATGAGCACAGACTAGGTTGCCGTTTTTTTTCCAAGTAATTCTTCCATCCTTGAAACACAGAAGCAAACTTTGCTACCTAAATTTTCTTTATATCGTCCTCATTCATCTTCACCTGACATGATTACAAATTCAGCATATAATGGGATATAATACCTATGCTTTTACCTACTATTGGCAGAAAACTTCATTTTCTGCAGACCTGGAAAGACATGTAAGCGTTACAGAAAAGCTAAAAAGTAGCCTATGATTCTCAGGTCTACTCCTGTTGACAATGGTGTGTACCTCTGTAACACAGACTGAAAGCAGGGAAGCCTCAATCTTAACGTACTATATGATCTGCAGAAAGTATTAGTCTTGTCTCTTCCTGGTTTTTGTCTTGCGCTGACCTTGTAAACAGAAAATTGGGCTGCAGAGGCAATCACGCACACTAATCAACACCAAACTCATGAAGCAAAAGAACACTTCTTCCACTAAGTGCTACTGAAGCACAGATTCAGACAAGTCTCAGTACTGTGTTCTGGCTGCAGTATGAAACCTCTTCAGATTGGGAGCTGGACCTATCTTGCTTTTGATCGCAAAAACACCCACCAATCTGTACCTAAGTCCTTACCCACAGCAGACTTCTCAGAGACATGGAATCACACAGGCTTTTGTGAATCAGTATGGCATAGTGTCTTTTGTATAAAATATACTTTAAAATATATTTCATGGCTCAGAGATCATTTTGTAAAGGTCATCTTGATAATTCTGAATGGACAGTTCTTAGAAAGAGATATTAAAAACTAATTAAACTCTGGTGCTTCTTGAACTTAGTGGGGGATGAGAACAATCATCACTTTGCAGATTTCTCCTTATTGTACAGACATAACTGAAGAACAAAGTGTGCTCACCAAATGATTGTAAAATTTCATTGTTCCTTACAGAGTTTTAGCATAGTTTTCACAGAGGGGGATTGAGGGGAAGGTTGTTCGGTTTTGGCTGGAAAACCATATTTCAGAACAATGCTAATCAAAGTTCTAATGACTATACCATGGATAACCATGGCCAGCATTGTTCTTAGCAAAAAAGTAAATAAATGTACCAGCATTGTTTAGGGACACTAAACTAGGATTCTTTTGGCCACAATTTACAGTGAAACATGTTTGTACATAACACCATTCTGATGAAGAAGGCCTAAGTTGTTGGTGCCTTCTCAATGGAAACAAAGTTATCAGCAATGTTACTTTTTGCCAGTCTTTCTTCTTTCCAAGCAGATATGACAGACTGCAAGAACAACTTTTCACTTCCAGCTAAATGAGCACCAGGTCAGCTCTAAGTATAATAACTATAAGCTCTAAGCACAATAAGACATTTCCAAACACCCAGAAGATTGTGTTTCATGAATAAGCTGCTTTAAATACTATTTAAACAAACTTATCCACCACTAATACCAATGTTGACATTGCCCTGGATTTATAATGCATTTTCAAAGGTCATTAATATTGTCATCATCAAATATCCAGCATTTCTTCTCTGAAAGGAGACGATTTTTGTTTTCTTACATTTGATCTGATAGTATCAAAGAGAAACATTTCAAACTTTTTCTGCAAACACTTTTGACTCTCTGTTCTAATTCAAGACAAAAATAAACTGCATATATTCTGAATCTTCAAACATACCAGCAGGCAGGACCTCAAATTTTTAAGAAGTCTTCATCTACTGTAAAGACAAACTATTCTGAATGTTTCTACAGAGATTTCTAGTTCAAGTTAGCTTGTCCAAAGAAAGGGAATACCAAATACAAAACAGTCAGACAATTTTCCAAGTGCATTCTTTTCTTTCCATCAAGATATGGCAAATACATCTACTCTGTCCACCATATCTTCATTCTGGGACATAGTCAGCCCACCACTATCATAAGTGAACATCGAAGCAGTTGCTGGGATTTGTTTATTCACTCTGGGTGTAAAGGAAGGAAACATTATTTCTCCTACGGGGAGTCGATCTTGATGTCCCTAATGGAGTCCCTCTAAGTCACTTGGGAAGATCCCAGGGGTGCTGGAAAAGGAAGTGCAGAAGGCCTGGGGTAGATTGCAATGGTTGCTGTTGTAGCAGGTCTAAGAATAGATGTTGGCAGCATGTTCCTGTAGCCTCACATCAGATGGATCCTGAACACAGATGATTTTATAAAGGTAATATGACTTATTTTCACATCACTTTTCTTATTCTAAACTAATATCCTCTCTCTAAGAAGGGTGTTTCCACTGGGAGTCCTCTAACAGGTCACAAGGTAGGAAGGGAACATATTAATCTTAACACTGAGAAAAAGATGCACTGATGAGAGGTATGACTGAGTGGGAGCATCCCAGGCCAGTAACTTGGCATAATTACTGTCAGTACTGTGGGTAGCAGCGGTCACATCTACCTCCTTCTGATCTCTACATTGTTTACAACAAGTAATCTGACTATAGTTTGAGAGGAGTGGCAATAATATCTACAAAATAAGACTGGACATATAAAATATTTACTTAAAAATAGTTCTAAAATGCATTAAAGGGGAGATGCAAAAAGAGGTTTGAAATTCTGAATAAGACATGCTAACAAGGCTTCAATAACTACCAGAAAAAAAATCAGTGTTCTAAGGGAAATAGGGTTAAAATTTGAAAATGTAGGTTTAGTCTCTGTGTTTTCAGGGTTGCTTTAAAACGAAATTTTTTTAAAAAAAAAAAACCAACAAAAGAAAAATAAAAACAAGAAAAAAACTCTTCCTGGTCACTTTGAATAGTTTAAACTAAAACATCATGGACATCCAAGACTCATGAGCATTACCAGTTGAAGACTAGATTCATTTTCCGGTATTTTCCTTGGATCTGAGATAAATCTGAAAATTAAATGTTCAACAGTTCTGCTCAGAAACAGAAAGGTCTGTGGGACATAAAGTCTAATACATTAGGTGCTCAATAAAGAGTTGTAACTGAGATGTCCACTTGACCACAGACCTTTTTCTCACTCATCAGATACTGGGAAAGGTATTTACAGAACTTGCAGACTCTTGCAGAAATTTTATTCTGGAAGGCAAATACCTCAGCCTGGCACAAGTTTAGAAGAATAACTAGGCCAATAAAAAAGGATGTTTACTGTATCATATTTCCCTTTTAAACGTGAGCTTTGTTTCTTTTATTAAAATAGCAAAATGTATGTGCTTTATCTAGGTTAAGTTATCATTTCATCAGCAAACAAGTACTGTACATCCCATCTACCCAACTTTGGAAATATCCCAAGTAAAAGGAAATAACAGCAGTAAAAGAACATCTCAGTTTTATTATTTGATTTTTATCAAGTGCATCTCTCGTGCAGCTTGCATGCTTTGCCCATAACACCCTTGGGAGGATTCT
This sequence comes from Apaloderma vittatum, assembly GCF_000703405.1. Classification (NCBI taxonomy): domain Eukaryota; kingdom Metazoa; phylum Chordata; class Aves; order Trogoniformes; family Trogonidae; genus Apaloderma; species Apaloderma vittatum. The sequence goes on along the minus strand of NW_009705570.1, from coordinate 84,132 downwards.
GGGTGGCTACAAGAATCACAGAATCTGTCTCATGCTTGCCTTCACCCACCTGGCTGTCTCACAGGCAACCCAAGGCTTGACACACCAAGTATATTCATGAGCATCTAATAAGCTCGAGGGGCATACCTCAACCATTTCTGAAGCTACTATTCTGGCTGTCTTCCAGCACAACCGATAAGTCAGGTTTTGACGATATATAGCATAGAAATACACATTATGTGTTATATGAAGCTGATGTTGATGAAGAAGTGGAGTCATTCATATCACTAAATTTTCTTTATCGATAAAGGTGTCATGAGAATAGGAGAGTACAGGGCCCCTTCAGCTAAAGCAAAAAGATTCTTTAGCTAATGCAAAACCTAAAAAAAAGAAAGATGCTTTAGCTAAACGCAAAACATAAGTGAAGTCCTATTCTAAAATGCATAGATTGATGTCTAAGGAGTATTATGCACATGCTATCATATGCTATACCAGCTGGAATTTTCTTCATTCAGAAGGCTTCTGCTTAGTCACATGGTATTAGCTTAGCTCTACATGGTATTAATAGGGGAGAATTACATTTAAGTCAGAGGAACTCCACTGAGGCAATGGAGTTACACCAGTTGAATTGTGGTGTGAAAAGGACACTGACAAGTGGGTCAAGACTGTTTAAATCAGTCCATCACAGAAAACCTTGTGTATAATAGCCAAGAGTATAGCACATTAAAAATACATTGTGAAAAGAGAAAAAAATGCCACTATTCATTTTGTAGCTACCAAAACCTCCTTCTTCTCCTTTGCCATGTGCAAATCATTTCTAGAAGAGCCTCTTTGTTTAGACCAGGAAGGCTGGCATGAGGAAAGGGGGGTGCCTGGTCCCTAAAAATGAGATCCCATTAATATTACTGATAGACTATTCTTTGAAGAGATCCATCTGTTTCTTATTTGGCATATTCAGAATAGTAGCTAGTTACATTTTTATAAGAATCTGTGTGATCCAAGAAAAGCAAAAGCTCATGTAATGAAAGAAAAAGAGAGAATACTTATTAGACAATCCCATCCATGCTGTACAACTTAAACATCAATCTCCAAAATGGCTTCAGCCTGTTCCATTCATTCCATTCACAGCTGTCAGATTTCTTTGTAGGAGAAGGCTACTTATTTCCCTTCTATTTTTCCAAGATATGCATAAAAGTAACATCTCCTAAGTCCAGAATAAATCTTCTCTTTTTGCAAGGAGGGATGAACTGTTGCCCTTCATAGCTGTAATGCAAACAACAGGTTCCTTCAAACTCCAAAGCTGCCTCCGCCAGAACTTAAGCTGAAGGTAGGAGCTGAAGTATGATGAATTCAGGTTAGGACCAATCTATGACAGTAGATATCTTTGTGTAATAACAGTTGCAAGTATTATTCTGTGCTGAATGTAGAAGTATAGAAGATGTGCTGCCAAAGATGAGAAAGAAAAAAAAAATAACATAACTCAACATAAAGACTAGTCTTTCTTCAGGTATTAAGTATATGATTTCCTAGCAACAGAAGGGACTTGTATTCAGCTTGTAGTATAAAAATATAAGGTTACTCAAATGCCTGAAATTGTCAGGAGCATCACTTTTCAGTGAATGAAGTCAATAGAAAGTTATTCAGAATCTAGCGCTTCTGTTTTATCCTAACAAAGAATTAAACCTAACCATTGACACCATTTATAAGCCCTCCCCCTTCTTCTGACTTGGACTTAAAACAGCATTACAAAATGTTATAAGCCTTCCTGATTTATAAAGTCATTTTATTTCATTCTCAGTTTTGAGGATGCATATTATCTATTGACAACATCCATGAATAAGTATTTATACAATATTTAACATATTATTTAAGTAATGAAATGACAGGATGAAGTTGTAACAACCATCTGAACCAACAGACAGTGAGAATTCAAGACATATATACAATCAGAATAAAAATGTAGTACTAAGACTAGGCTCATGGTAGGTTTGATTTTCAGAGGCAATATAATTTTCAATGAGGTTTCTATGGACTGTGATGCCTATAATTCATTTTATGCACCTGTAGGTTCAGAACACTGCCGTGAGTCAGCTGCAAGCCGACATAGAAGATAATGTAGTTAAATGCCATTACCTCTAACTAATTGTCTCTTTAATTGTCATATAACTGTACACAAGAAGCATTATTCTTCTTTTCATAGAGGAATACTTAGCCCACAGTCATGGAGAAAGATGTTAAAACTGAAGTCAGGTAAAAGCTGCAGAAATTTTTCCTGGGTCTGCAGAGGCTTCAAACTCACAATCAGCAAAATCAAATGATTATCAGGATTCAGAAGCAAGAATTACCAGTGAAACAAATTATTTTAACAGCAGAACTACAAGCTGATATGCTTCCTTTTCAGTTTCAAAATGAAATAGCAGTTAGTCGCTTTCGCGGAGTTCAAGAGGTGCATGAAAACTAAATCTCCTCTGCCTTCAAAGTGCTTGCACCCAACAGAAAGCAGAGCACAGTCCTGTCCTCCATCACAAGTCTCCACTCCTGCCTTAACTCCAAGCACAAAGGGCAGCACCACAAGCCCCCGTTTCTCCCTAGTACAGTGCCAAAATCTCTCAACTGATCTTCTACAATGCACTGGTACTCTGTCAGACCAAAAATAACACTGGTGTTATGCTTCAAATTTAGGATTTGAAACAATGCAAAATGAAACAGATCCCAAAGAATGCTACTGATTAGCACAGACAGCAAGGGATGAAACTTAGAGTGCTCTGTTACATGAAGGCTAGTACACGAGTAGGGCATTCAAGTTTGGTAATACATCTGGCTAACGGCATATTCTACTAGCTGCTCTTTGTGCATTGCCAGTTTGCAATATGGGTGGAAGGAAGTCTTGGCATGGAAAATAGAAAAGACCTCTGGTTTCCTATGCTGGAAGGATAATGGGATGCATATTTCAAAACTGTTACTTGGAAGAAGATTCATCATGAAGCACTATCCCTCTCTGGGACTGCAGAGAAGTGCTGATGCTTTGTAAAGGCCACTGCTAATTCCTCCAGCTCAGAAGAGTGCTCCTGATAGTATGCAGGAGATACGCACTGCAATGGAGTAAATGTGTTTCCCTTCAGCCATCTAGCAATGAAGACATCTTGATCCCAGAGACAGTATTAAGCAGTGATGGACCTCAGAGTGTTACAATTTTAAAACTTTGGGGTTTTACTTTTTTTAACAAAGAAAGAGTAGAGAGATACGTGAGAATGCAAATATATCTTAAACTATATATCCTTAACGTCATCTGAGGTTCAGACCGATTAACACACTGGAGGCCCCACTGAAGCCAAGCATCCCTGCACAAGGCCTTCACCATTTTTCACATGGAAAACTTGTGATATGAACTATTATGTAAAGATCATATCTGCATTAGGAAATCTGAGCTCTTTCCAAGCTAAACCTGAAACAAAAGAGTGGAGCTGTTTTCAAGTCTGAAAACCTGTAAACCTGTACTTGATTTCTTCAGAAAGCAGACAAAAGAAAATTTCACTTTTGGTCTAGCTGCATTATCATTATACAGCATGCCAGACTCGTATACTTCAAGGGAATATGCTACAGCAACAGTAAGATAAAAGAGTTTCCAATACCTGATTTCATCAGAAGCGTGCCTTATTCCTGAGAACGAAGGACAGCATCACGAAGAGTCTTTTCCTTGGAGGCCAACACTGCCTCACAAGAATGTGTTGTTAGAAAAGGCTACATCTTCTGTATCCAGACACACCGGCTGTATCTCTATGCACTGCGGGTAGCAAGGGCTCACCGCAAGCTCTATATCAGGGTGCCATGCAGGACAGCAGCTCCCTGGAGCAGGGCCAGCACTAGCGGTGCAGAGCCCTCCAGGGGGCCATAGGGCAGGATCTCAGCAGCCAGGGCCTGTCCCACCACCCCAGCCAGGAGTGGGCAGCTGGGAGGGCCCAGGGGCAGCCCCAGCCCTGGGCACCAGGCACTCCATGGGGACGGGGACAGGCCGAAGCCAGGCCAGGCTGTGGGCTGGTGGGCAAAGCTGGAGCCTGGCTCTGGCACAGCGTCCCTACTGCCACAGGCTCCCGGGCTATGGGCAGGGTGGGGGGAGCCCCGGGCAGAGACACTGAGGCCTGTTTATACCCCGAGGGCCCTGACACACTGAAGTTGTGCTTGTTAATGATGTCTATGGAATTCTAGCTGAGTAAATTCTGCAATTTTGTGAATAAAACATATTTAAAATATTACCAAGCAGCAGGATTACAAGCTATTAGAGATATTAAAAATGTCAGTACTTTGTTCACACACAAGGTAACATACATTTACTAACTGGTAGACATTATACAGTAGCTCTCACTTGGCAGAGGGAAGAGTGTGAGGCCTTTTTGGCTCCAGGCAGGAAGAAACTCCCTCTTACTCATTTGATAACTTCCTTATTCAACACCTATAAAATGACTCTCTTTTTCAGAGCACTGAAAAGCTCAGCTTGGATTTCTCTTCTTGCATAGGAAAGAAATATAAGGATTTTCCTTGGAATAATTTGGCAGTATTTGTGCAGACTTTACCCAGGCCTTGGTCCTTGCATTCCAACGCTGAGGCCTCCTACATCTCCAGCCTACAAAGCTGACTGCAGGGCAATCGGTGCCTGCCTTTCTTCCCAGTGGAACAGATGGTCCATTCAGTCAAATCATAAAAGGAATTGATTTGTCGGGTAATGCAAATATATAGAATTATTGCCATCAAAAGTGAAAAAAAAAATAATCAGAGTTCGCTTTCAGGTGTGAGCACCCTCCAGACAGGTTTCATTAATAATGTCCTGTCAACACAACCATTGTCATTAGTTATGGGAGAATAATTCTTCTCGACAGGAGTGGAAAATGCACTCGGCATGTTAACAAAATAAATTCCTAGAACACTTGTAACTCATATCTACTTGTTTACAAATCATAAACCAATAACTGACAATGAACCAGTATGTACATGAAACGTAGTAACACAAAACACAGAACATTTACAGTCCTGAGTACTTGCACGGGGAGAAGAATTCCAGTTAAGACTATCACAATACTCTTGCTGTTGTTTTATTGCACCAGTGGATAAAGATAGTTGTCCAAAATCTCTGTCTCACTCTAATGCAGAAGTAAGGTAACTAAAGCAATCATACCTTAGACTTCTGGAAAGCATTCAAAGCCCGGGTTTAGAGCTGAAAGTGAGAACAGGGCTTTCATGGAGAAGAAGAAAGATGGTCACAACTGACAATTCATCAAAACTGAAATTATTCCCAAAAGAGATTCCTGTCCTCAACAAAATTGGAAAAACAGGTTTTGAAATTCTAGAAATGTGCCATTTCAACATTTTTAAAACAAAAAGTCCTGGGTTTGTGGTTAATAGTATCTTCTTCTGTTAAAATTTAATTTAGTTTATATTAAAAGGTTAAAAAAGGAGAAAAAAAAAGGTCAGTATTAAAATGAAATATGTTTGTTTCTTTCTTAAGTCACTCATATATTCACTGAGTCCTATGCCAGGTCTAAAATTTCAAAATCAACAGAATCCTTGTGGAACAAGGAAACTGTTTGCTGTATATCCACACAGCAAAGGGAATATAAGCAGTTCAAGCTCTTTTCAGCTTCCTTGCAGAGTGGCTCAGAATACTTTTGAGAATCACCTTCATGAACAAAAATGTAGTCTAGACCTTCAACCTTTCAAATGTCTAGTGACTTCTCATTCCCATCCACCTGATTTTTATTATTTTACTTTTTAGAAGAGAGATACGCAGACTAAAACTGAGGAGTGCCTTCAACCAAATCAACAAAAATTTTTTCTTGTACATTCATAAAATCAAAGTATTAAATGTACTATGGCCTTTATAGGACAAATAGATTAGTCACTGTTGATGCTGAAATTGTTATGACAAGCGAGGTTGTTTGTTAGGTTTTTTTGAGGATAATTTATTTGAAAGTCTTAAGAGCAGTCAGAGACCATTCCTCTTTTTCTGCATCCAGCTTTGCCAATCATCGTCTCTCAAGAGCACAAAACACAGTAGTAAAAGAAAATTGAACTTATTTGAACCATCATAGGTTATAACATTAAGAAACTTAAGACCAGAAAAGACTGCTTGATAAAGCAATCTGAACGCCCATATACAATAAGCTATGAAATTTCCTCTGGCCTCTCTTATATTGCACTGCCTTCCTTGTATGAGTGACACACTGTGTTTGGCTAAAGCATGCCTTGCAGGCAGTCCTCCAGCTGAGGGACAGTTGAGATATTCATTGAGGCACAACATACATATACAGAAAATGTGAGCCACAAAGAGAGTTTTAGACACTCACAGAAAAGAAAGGGTCACTTGCCATTGATTACAATTTAAAAACGAAAAATTTCCCTCTGAAATTATGCATATCCATTCTGGGCACAAAATCATCAGCTTTCTCTTGATATCTCAAGTATTGTTAAAGAGCTATGTCATGATATTTGTTTAGATCTTCTAGCGTTAATTAGGACAGTCCAATTATGCTGTCCTAGCTATGCCACCAAACTGATCCATACCAGCACAGGAGTAATTTTGTTTTATGATTAGTGAGACGTTTTACCCATACTGAATAAATATCTTTTGTGACCTTTGTGGTGATTGCTGATAACACTATATGCTATACATATACTCAAAGGACTTCTACAGTGTCCAGTGACCCAAAACACTAGGAATCTGGGGAGGAGGGGAAGTGGTTTAGCTATACTCAGCTGCAGGACTGTAATAGGGGGAAAAAATTAAAATCTTCTGGAATCTTGTTTTAAATACTTTGCAAATACCCCAAATCAGGAGATGGATTTGGATTAGTACTATGGTCGTCACCACTTCTAATGAGTTCTTTGTAATGGTACTTGTGAAATCATAGACCTACAGCTCTTAAGTCTAGAAAGGACCACATAGAATATCTCATGTTCCCTTCTCTTTAGTACAACCATGTAATTTCACCCAGCTGTGTCTCCATTGTTTGCTAAAGCATACCATCCACTCTCAGTCTGCAGACTTCAAGAAACGGTAAGCGTACTGTTCCTCTTAATAATTTGTTCCAGTCATTGATAACTTCATTGTTAGCAACTGAGGACTCTAACACTAATCTAGATGGCAACCAAAAATATTAGGAATAGCTCTATCTGTTTAAACAATGGTATTTGAGACAATTAATAGCCTTCGTACCAAGTGTATCCAACATAAAAGCAACAGGGTTTTAAGAATATTTTTTTAAGCAACCACTACTTTTGTGAACTTTTCACATTTGTTTCTCATCATTTGGGTTTCTAGAAGCTTATAAAATTTGAAGGCAAATCCACGTTCTGGTTTCCATCTCTATAGGCCACAATGCTTTCAAACAATGACTGATAGTTTCTTCTGTAGCATTCCGTGATTTCCATGCAGCCTTTTTTCATGATAGAATGGAAGACTTCTTCTCACAACAAAATTATTCCCATATGGACTCATTGCTGAAAATTCATGAGAACTCCTGCACATGCACAAAAAAGGAATAAGAAATGTGAATACTCTCTGGGATGCCACAAAACACATTTCCAGATAAAATAATAGTTTGCATTTTTTGCAGACCTTTCCATCTTCGAAGCATTAGACATGCATTCATCATCTGAAAAGATTAGCAATATTAAATATCATAATTGATACTTTACTGAGGTTCTACTTCTCCATCACTGTCAGATTTAGCTGCTGTAGTTCACGGGGTGATACAACTATTACATATGACTGACAGACTTAGCCTCTGTAGTGCACCCAACTTTGACAAGTATATCGCCAGCAGAATTCTTGGAAATCTCAATCCCTGAAATAGGGTTAGAATATGGAAAGGGTGTGTCACACAAAGGCTGACTACTACCATATATTAAGACCAGGTGGTCTTAATGGGTGGGCTACAACCCTCTTATCTGCCCTCCCTCTGTAAATCTACTTACTTTGAAGCTTTACCCTTAAAACTTCTGAGTCCTTTATTAGAAGCTGAGGCTCAGCAGCACAGAGGTTTAGCCTTTATTGTCTCGCTTATGGCCAGGACTGTCTGAAGGCCTTTTTTTCTGTAAGAGGTGCTTATTGATGGTAGAAGTCCTGCAGAGGATGATTCTCAGGATACATCCATACATGGCAATGGACCACAGCGCAGAGGCTTCTAGGCAAACCTGACAGCTGAGATAGTCCCACAGCACACTGCAGCACTATGTAGAGAAGTTGTCAAGATCTCAAAAGCAGTTCAGCTGTGTTCTTATGGCTCTGTACCCAACCAAGTCAGCCCTACTTCTAGCTCAGAGTCACATTGATGCAGCTCTGCCAGTTCAGTGCCCATCTCGCCATGACTGCGGCAACTCTGTAACAGTGACATGTGGCCAGGAACTGCCTGCTGGAGTGCATTGTTACAGCAGTAATGCTGAAAAGAAAGCATGAAAGTACTTTAAAATGTTACATTTATCATCTGTTACGCCAACAGAGAGAGAAGTCTAAGTCTGACTGATTTGATCGAACTAAGCAATTCAAACACATTCTACCTAATTTTAGGCCAAAGAAAATTGCAGCAATGCAGAAGCAACTGATAAATCAAAAGCAGAAAAATAGGAATTAAAGCTCAGTTCAACCCTTTCATCTTTATTACACTTCTTTGTGTGCATATGGTAGGTGTTCAACACTTTCCAAGTCCCTATGATATTCCCTTGTGCTTCAGGAGAGGTAGGGCTGTAGTTGTCTATAAAAAGGCAACCTAACAGTTTCCTGTGACTGGGAGTTGAATGTGTTATTTGTTACCAGCTGGTTCATGGATACATTGAGCCCAAGTCTTGGCTTTAAGTGATCAAACTTACTTTAAAACACTCGTTCACGGGGTGAATTCATGTATAGAGAGAATTCTGGCACAATATTTTATTTCTGACTTATGGCATAGGACTCTCTTTTTTCTAAACTAATATTAAAACCAGAACCTATAATACACGAAGTGCAGACTGCATATTTTGGAAAGCTGATACAAAACGTAACAGTAAATGAACCCTTCTGAAAGGTTAAAGTTGCTTTCATATAAAACATTTTCTACCAGGAAATGGAAGTGGAATGTTGAACTAAGCATTTAACTTGAAAGAACTGTGCACAGACTCCAATTGTTGCATTATCTGTTAAAATAAAAAAAAGCAAAAGGTTTTTATGAGCATGCGTAGCTCTAGTTTCATAAAAAGGGTATTATGGTGACAAGGTAAAATGAATCCCAGTATTTTGGATGCTTCTTCTAACAGCTCCCTCCCTGTGCATTAACCGACTAGGGTAAGGTTTCACAGTATGGTGGAATTCGTTTGATAGTCCTGCTCCCTCTGCTTCTCCTTGCATCTTTCCTCCCCTGACATGCAGGCCCATACCTTGCCTTCCACTTTCTCTCATTTTCACATGGCTCCTCAGTGAACCCAACTATATTACTAAACCAACAGAAAACTATTCATGCTTTTATTTTGCTGAGTTAATTTTCTACCAGCTGACAAGGTGAACTAGCTCTAGGGGTGATACAGAAATCAGAGCTGCTGCAGAAGAAGCAAGAGCTGAGAATAGCACTCCCAGATTTTCTTGGGAGACCTCAAACCCTCAAAAAGCACCTATTTTGAATAATGTGATTGCTGCTTACAAATAAACTTGCCATTTGGGATCGTGGACTTGTTATTCTAGCTCCTGCAAAAAAAATAAGAAAATAAAGTAATCCTACCAAACAGATTTACCACTTACAGAGACAACAAAAATAAATGGCAGAGATGCACTGCAGGGTTGTTGTCCAATCTCAGGAGTAGACACTAATGCATGAGGACAGAGATCCATGGATCTTTATATTAAGTGATCACAGAATGTCGCTTTACTGGATACAATCTTTTGCTTCAGGGGAATAAAAAAAAAAATAATTAAAAAGCACCAACTTTATACAGTTTCCTTGACTTTTAGATTTGATTCCTTCATCATTTGTGAGGGGGAGGGGGAAAGCCATTTAAATAAGCCTGACACAGTGAGCCATTGCTGATTTGCCAGATTCCACTGTCTTCAAGTGTGACACAGCATTATTATTCAGCGTCCTGTATTTAAAATCAGAACTGATTTAATCTGGCTTTCTGCCATCCCACTTGCTGACGTGTTGACACCATGCAAATAATGCATAGCTGTGTGACCACTCTGCTTTCATGCCACATGCTGAGAGAAACAGACAACACCTGCTATTATTATTATCCACATCTCGGATACCTTGGAAATGTGCAAAATGAACATCAAAATTAATTCAAAATGTTGTGGTATCCAGCTCCAAACTTCTTCACTAGGGCTCAAAAGAACCCTGTGCATCCACTGTGATTAAAAACAGAGGCTGCTGATTTACATCTTACATCCTTTAAAAGTCAGATTGTTGATACCTAACTGAGTGTGTTAACTGACACAAGAATTTCCACAAACAAGTCTTTTCTTTGCAACTGAAAAGAACACCATTTTACAGGAACGCTCAAAGAGCAACAAAAACCCTGTTCTAGACTGCAAAATTCTGTCTAATTAATATCAGACACTGCTCCCTGCCAACATTAGCTGGTCTACTTCTACTCTTCTGATCACGTCAAAATGTAAACCTACTAAGGTCATCAGGGCATGCTCATTAAACCAAAGTGGAATTGTGGTTTTCACTGGGGAAAACTGCAAAGCAAAGATAGCACATCTGATATGTCACCTACTTCTTACATAACTGCCTTTTATCATCTAAATATTATGGAAGCTCAGTCATATTGAGAGCAGACAGCAATATGGGCTGCTTTTCACAGGGCATTTAACAAGGTTGAAAACTATCACTGGTCCCCAACTATCACTACGTACATCATCCTTTCCAATCTTGTGACTGATGAGCAGAGAAAGCATCCTACATTTTTACCTTTCCATGGTGAACAACAGTAGAAATCTTGCTCATCTTCTTCATTTCATTGAACTTATGCTGTCAGAGCAGGATCATGATATCCATTCTTCTTGTGAAGACACACAGGAGTAACTGTTAAGTCGGGAAAGACAACAGAACACAACAGAAGATGAAAAGCAAAAATCAAGTCTGAAGAAGTTGGAATGGCTCTGTTGTTGTGGAGAACTCACCTCAGTCCTCATAATGTGATCAGTACAAGGGAATTGCACCTATGCAGAAATGCAGTTCCTTACTGACTTCAGATTCCCAAAGCCTGAAATAAAAAAATACCTAGATTTAAACCACTGAACTGTGCAACTACATCATAATTTCTTAGGGAAAATCAGATACACAGCTCAAAATGCCTTGCCCAGATAAAATCGTTCAGAAACTTTGGAAAGTAGCAAACATAAAAAAGAAAGGGAGGGTTTGGATTTTTGTTGTTATTTTTCTTTTTTTTTTCCCATCTCCTATGAGACAGTCAGAGCACACAGAAATTTGGTCTATTTCTGTTCAGGGATGAATATATTGAACAATATTCTGTACTTGTCCACATTTTCCAAAAAGATCGGTATTTTGAGAGTCCCAGACTGAGACCAATTTTTTCTGTTTTCTCCATTAAGAAGACCAGGAATCTTGTGGTCTCTTTTCAAAGGAATGTCTTTGTCCAGAATCTTGCCTCAGAGATTTATTTGCACTATGTTATTTAGAAAAGAAAAGAACACTGGAACGACTTCCTAATTTCTTTACTAAATCTGTTCTCAATCTACTTTATTCCAAGCATTTTTATAGACAGTTTTTTACACGATGTTCTACTTTTAAGCTCTGTAATTACACACACACTGGTCAAACTTTCTCTTGACCAGAACAGACTTGCAGTAACTCCACTAAATTAATAGAAAAAATTTGGGGAAAAGAATAAGGCTGGTTAAGAAGATAACTTGTTATTCAAGATGTGATTTCTGTTGTGGCAGTTGCTATGGGTAATGTAGATGCCCCTCACACAGAAGTGAGAAAGCCTGTCTTGTGAAGGTTTTGTATAGTTTTTGTTTTGCCTGGGGTTTGGATTTCACAAGGCTAACTAGATTGCCCTTGTCTAGGAAACCCCGGGGGTAAAGCCAGATGGTGTCTGTGTGCAAGCTCGAAAGAGTGAAAACTAGGAAAGGGTAGTGGCTGAAAACCAGGGACTAAAACCCACTGAGCTAGATCAGTGGGTAAAATATAAAAAGTTAACAACAAGTTATGAAGTGGCATGACAAGGGTAACAAAGTGTGCTCACCACAGACAAAAACGTATTTTGAAGGGAATGTCAAATGGATTTGGACATTTTTCCTAAAGTTCTTTCAAAGCATCTTTCTTCCTTTCAGCAAGGTTTTCTCTCACCCTCTTCTGTGGAAGTCTTGTGAGAATTCTATTAGCTTCAGAAAATTCCTCTAAATTCTTGTTGCCACATACACCTGTGTATGCAAGAATAAAATAATCATTCCAAACAAGTCCAGTGCTAGGCAAGTAGCAAGTAAAAATAGCATAACTTGCACATTCTTACTAAGAGCTAGCTCAGCAGTCAGCAGCACTGCCTGAGTGGTCAACTACAAAAGCTCCCATTATGTGGTAACCTGATTTGACTGTTTTCTCTACAAAATGTCCTATTTACGCAACTTAAAATGTATAGGCAGGTCTCATATTTTGTGCAGCTGAAAGCATGTCAGCACTGAAAGAGCAAAATCCGGGTAAACGTAAGCTACTGACAGCAGTAACAAGTCTCTTGGAGAGGAAATGGCTCACTCTTCCTGTCATCGTGGTTTCTCTCTCGGTGGAAAGAATGAGGGAACCAGAGACTCTGCCACATTCAAAGGCAAGGCTTTCTTGCATTTTATCTGATGTCTGTATTTACAAACCTGAGCACATGTGGTTTCACGGAAACATTCAGACAGCAAGATAGTGGCAGTGAGCAGCACATGCATGACCTTCTTCCTGCGGTGGTTGAGAAGGATGTGCTGGATGCCAAAGCGGGCTGGTGGGGCAGAACAAGAGCTGTGCCACAGAGACAGTGACAGTGTCGGAGTTGTGGCAAGAAGCTGGGTGTGAGGGCACAGGATGCACATATGTACAGGACCCCAACTGGAGTCCAGTGGCAGTCAATTTCCTTGCTTATAAGTTGTGCTGTTTGCAGACCGGTTTCAAGTGACACACAAAATACCTTTTTTTTATATATACACAACAATTTTTGTACCACTCAGTATTTTGAGCATTTTCTGTGATAAACACTGTTAGATTGTTTTCTACTATCAATTTTTCAGTTTTCACGTCTAAAAAGCATGCACAGTTCCACATAATCTCTGCTTGACTGTTTACAATTCCAGTGTTGTACCCTTTCTTATCTGTTCGCTTTGGCAAATGTGGCTTGATTTCACTCTGTGTTTTCCCTTTTCATTTATATACATCAGATAGCAGATATTCATATTTCCCTTCCATCATGTGACACATTTTCATAATGCAGAGTGACAACACGGCAGACTTTTGCAAAGAATTAGCCTTGATCTGCGCTACAGCATTTCTTAGAAACTAACACAAAGTTTTACAGTATAAATTAAGGAATGCAAGCTATGGATGGTACTGTGATTCCAAATATTAAATTCTATCTGTTAAATTTCTGCAGAAAATCAGTAGTCACTCAATTAGTCTGAAGATTCATTTGTCACTTAAGGCTAATTCTATTTCTGAAACAGCCTCTTTAAAACTGTATTATCTGCTTCATCTCTGTGCAAGCCTGATACCTCTGATACAACTGATGCTTTGGAAGACATTGCCGTGAAAGGATACTACGCTTGCAGCAACTTGAAAGCTAACAAACTGTCATCTATCTTCTCTTTTAAAGTATGTGCTGGTATAAACAGAGGCTTACAGGGGCAGCACTGAAAAGTGGTGCATCAGAATTTCGTTGAAAATTCGTTGAGGGTGCTAGGCTGTAATTTTAAAGGTGTTCAGTGTTCCAGAGAAATGTACGCGCAGCTTTCTGTAAAGCTTAACTCCACTTACTTCAGCTCAAGGTGAGCACTTTCAGACTCCTCAAAACTGCAATTGGCAACTACTTGAACGCTGAAGGCCTGGATACCCTTCAAAATCTGAACGTCAGTTCCTGATGACCAGTAATCTTAGCCTGCCAGCTCAATCCAGTCTTGAACACGATACTGTATGAGTGTTACCCACCTACCCACTACAACTAGGTCATTACCACCCATCTGAACAGTAACTCAGAAATAATGAACTAGAAATATCCCTCTTGGCTTGTACTTGAGTTGGCAACAGAAGTAAACAGCTAACCATACCATACTATTACAACCATCCTAGCCCTCCTTCATATCTCTAATTAAGCATGCACAAAATAAATATCTTCCCAATAGTCTTTCCTCAGGCTTGGAATGAGTGATCCAACAACATCTAGAAAATTGCAATGAAAAGGTTTCATGAAACAATTTTTCATTCTAAATATTTTCTTTAAAATTTCCAGAAACTGTAACAACACTGTAAACAAGGACTAGTGTGTCTGAAACAACAGCAAAGCCTACACACTCCACTTGCAATAAATAATACTTTTTAAAAGTTATTAGCTGTATTTTTAAAAAAAGACAGAAGAATTTGTGCCTTTAGGATTATATCAGTAAAAGATCTTGCAAGCCAAAGTGCTTTCCTTTTTCATTCCAACTGAATCACACACTATTTGGGGTAGAAATTTGGCAGGGAACTCTGCTGGATTATCCCTACGTTGTGGCTGGACTGATTTCTTTATCCTTTTTTGATAGATGGACATGTAGCTGAGCCCTGAATTTCTTCAGTGGGGCTGATTCCAAAGCTTCATTTGGCAGCCGGTTTCCTCGGCTATGAGATCTTATGTTTATAAACTTTTCCCTGATACATAATCCTAGTTTTCTCCTCATGATGCTTAAGACCACTTTCTAATTTTTTTGTTTCTTTCTTTATTGTTAACCAATGAGAATATTCAAATATTGTCTCTTTTTTATTTCCTTTCTACTGTGGACAATAAGAGATCTCTTTAACTTTCCTGGAATTAATGCGATAAATTCTCTGAATTTAACATCATACCATGGGTCTCATTTTGTAAGCCTACCATCACTTTTCTCACATAGCTCAAGATTTAGCCAACTTTTTTTAAACAAAGTATCTAAAACCAGTTACAGTACTTCAGCACATGACCATAAATGACCATAAACAAGACTAAAGTTCTTCCTTCTCATTACGCATATTTCCATGGATTACGTTGTATAAATGGTTACACTAGCTGGTTATGTGGACCTTTCATCAGGCTAGACAATGTAAGGGTTTGTAGAGCTGAAAAATATCAGTGCTGCAGAAGGAATGATGCTGACTGTTGAGACAACAGTTGGAGAGACTAATTCTAATCATCAAAGAAATGAAATAAATGATTGGTATCAGTGTTAATCCCACTGAATTGGGAGACTGGTATCATGTAACCAGTACAAGATGGTTAAGTAGGATCAGGGAAGGAGAGATTTATTTTAGAGGGAGTAAAGAGTGAGAAAAGGAGCAGTGGGCTGTTAATTAGCACTTTGAAAAGCTACTGAAAAGGAGACAGCTTTAGGAGCTGAAGAAGGGCCTAAAACTGGCTGAAGAGTTTGAGGAAGATATTTGTACATTGGGAAACTACTGAAGATTATGTCAGCCATGCAGCACCAAGCTGCATCACTCAACAACAGTTCAAATCCTATATTTCCTACCTGACAGCAGTTCCTTCCTCAGTATGTGCAGAGTTTTGGGTGTTCCCTCTCAAGGTGCACTGGCATGGTCCTCAGCACAGTATAGTACATCTTTCTGGGTAAACACCATTAGGTATGTTAGAACATAAGAAGTTCTTTGGTGGACCTAGCCCTAGGTCGAATTTTCACAAAATCATCATTAGATCAAAAGTAGTAAGTATATGACAGATTTTGGCAACTCCACTAAACACCTATTTGCTCTATGTCTGAAGAACTAACTGCAAGTGCCCCAACCGGTCATCGCAGCTTCATGGATCAATCAACAGCCTGCATGAACACACAGGGAAAGGCAGATATGAACGTATGATTCTGGGATTTTTTTTTCTATTAACAGAATGAGCACTTGGTTCAGACTGTGTTTGCTCAAGCTTCCGGACACATCTCACTCTCATCAAACATGCTCATTTGACTAACGGGAGCTGTGCCAGAATGTGTCCCATGTAGTTATTACTCTAATTTGCCAAAGCATTCTCACACTACTAACCTGGCATGCATGTTTCTAGTTACCATGTAATCATTTACATCTTGTCTGTAGTTACACAGTACCAAATGTGCCAAGACCTTTCAAATGCTTTTGACCATTTCTCTAGTTCCAGCCATAAACAGTAACTCAGCCAATTTCAGTTATAAAAGAACTGCTTCATCTGGGTATTCATCTCTGGTAGTGACAAATAAGTTGTTTCAGAGTAGGAGTGTTACAGCCATTGAGTAGAAAGCTCACAGTAGCCTCAGACCTGACCTTTTCTGCTGGGTAGTTTTAGCCACTATATAATTTCCTCTGAGCTGTGAACTATTCAACTCCTGCATGTGCACATGGATCAGTGTTCAGGGAAGACTTCCTGGATCTCACTGACCCCTGATATCAAGCTGAAGGTTACCAAGTTTTTTTCACTATAGGACTGTCGCTTTTAGGATGTGGGAAATGTAGTTCCTTTTTTAAATAAAGGAAATCTGAGTAATTCTGTAGAGCCACAAAGACCAAACTCTACATACGTGCGTATGCCACCGCTTTACATCATTTCAGCTTCTGAAGTTCTGATGTCCAAACCAATTTTATTAAAATCACAGAGCTTTTAAGCAACCAAATCCATCTAGGAGAATTGTTTTCCTGATACTGAGAACAAGGTTCCCCAGACAAGAACACTGCACTTGAAAGTTTTCTATAGACTGTGAGAATTTGTTGTGCTTCCATCTGTCTGCTTAATAATTTGCTGCTAAGCATTTCTACTGTATACAAGCCATTTGGCAGCATTGCTTCCAGGCTGAAGAGCCACTAGATTCAATCTAACACTGAGAAAAGTTCTGCCTTGCTGGAATACCTGTTTTTGTATTTAGATATGCCTCTTTCACTGGCTTGCTATAGGGTGCCACATACCTAGTGCCCTGTCTGGAGCCTGCAATTGCAGTCTTTGATAGAAGTAGGCAGACAAGTCTGCACTCTGGTAGAACTGTTTCCATTGGTGTGCAGTCTAGAAGAATGCCACTTTCAGATCATTGCTGCATAAAACGTTTGCATGGCCATTAGAACAGCTAGCAAGGCAGCAGGAGGCCTCATGCTGTTGGGCTGCTGCTGCTGTCTGTTATCCTTCAGGCCCTTCTTCTTCAGCCAGTACCAGAGCATTGAAGCACACACCAGAGCAAGCTCACTGAAGTTCAACAAAAACAAAAGCTGAGCACAGTAACATTGAGGAAGCAACTGGCGACTATGCATAGCTGTGGTCAACCCTCTGGCCATACATGCTACTCACCTGAGCCTTCCAAAGCTACAAGGTACATACTATGCACCTTAGAATATCAACACGTGTATGGGAGATCAAGGATCAGTTAGCAGGAGGAGATAATTAGTTCACTGCTGGTCCACAGACAGATATATAGATGCTGAACCTGGCTGGTCCTGGCAGAGCCTGAAAGTATCAATTTCAGCAGCAGATGCTGGTGGTAGTACACCATGCTGCCCCTCGCTTACTGGCCACAACACCTTGCTGGGAGGCTTACAGCACTGTTAAGCTGGGATAGCCAATCCTCTGGTCCTACTGAGTCACTTATAGCCTATGGTCTGCTATCTGCACAGAACTTGCTCTTATTTCCATACAACATTTAAGGGCAGCGAAGGTTTTAAAGACAGAATCCATTACTAAAGAAAGGGAACACTGGACCTTGTCACCTCCAGACCAAAACGGTTAAATATGGTGACATTTCAGACATGAGCTTCTTTTTTTGATATGGCTTTGAGGATGATGAAAGGTACATTTTTAGGTGGATAAAGAGAGAAGAATTGGGCTGAGTAAATGAATTGCCTGAATACTTCCTAGTACGACTCTGAAGAATCAAGTTCTAATCTGAATGAAGTGTCAGGAGACTAGAAACCTTGCTAATATGAATACCTACATAAAGTCACTAATTTGAATGAAAGCAATTGCTGGCAACAATACTTTAGATTCATGAAGCTCTTTGTAGCTGGGATTTTAAGAGAACTTTGTCTAAATCTAAATCTAAGACTAAGGTAAAACTCACACTGACAACTGCAGAAGAAGGCTGAGGCCTCACAAACTTTTTATTAAGAATTTTCAAACTTGTCATCTCACTGCTTTAAAGCATTTTGCAAGCTCATACACCTCAGAGGTTTTGTATAGTTGGTGAATAAGCTAAAACATATGCGGAAGAACTAATTTTAAGCCACAGAAGAAATCTGTGTATGAGCTAGAAATTGGACTCAGAACTGTTGATATCCTGTTCTTCTCTGTGGCATGGGAAAGTCTTACTAAGCTTTCAAGTTCACAGGGCAGAAACGATACTATCAGTGGGTTAAAGCTGTTTGAGTTGTTTATGAAGGAAAGTGGCCATGATGATACTTGTAGCTTTACAGCTTTAATTTCCTTATTAAAAAAAAAAAAAGGAAGATAATTCTTATTTTAAAGCATCCATTCCAGCTTAGTCAAGCTGAGTTTAAGTGCTTAATGCACTTTAAGTAGAGACTATAGCAACCAGGAAAAAAATAACATGTTCATCATATCCTTTCATCTGTAATGGTCGAATATTTAAGGAAAGAAAATAATAGACATGACAAAACCATATAGAAAACATTTTAAGTTTCCTTGCTATATTATGTTACAGAAATCAACAAGACAAATAGATTCTTCTCCCTGAAGTGCTTTACATTCTCTCTGAAAAAAATAAAGCAAGTATAATTACACAATTGATTTTCAGCATGTGACATCTAATAAATGTCAGTTGCTTGGGAAAATGAAGAAATAGTAAAAAATAATAACAGGGGTTATTTTAAAAGTGGGAAGAAAACCAGAAAGCAGACACAAAATGGTATTGAAGCAGATTTCAGGAAATATATTTTCTTTTCCAGTGCTACATTCCAAGATATTTTTAAATCACAGATATTGAAAACAGATTCCCATACAATTCTTAATCAGTTACAGTAGCCACTGGGGTTAGTGGTTCCTAACATGTGGCAAAAAATATAATATTTCTAACTCAAGCCATGTCATGCTGGTATTTTACCAGCATTCCTCATGCTATTGTTACAATTCCACCAGTTTCACAGCATTTGATTCTTTCCTAATATAAGAACACAGCATCTCCCTTTCTGATACTAACAGCAAACAGCAGAATCATAATAAATGTGGTTCTTTTCATCCCACAATTTCAAGACACTTTGGATCCTTACCCCTGATTTTGTAGATGGAGAAACTCCAACTCAGGATCACAAGGTGACTCTCTGGAGTCAGCCAGTGGTAAGTTCGCCATAGTGCCTACAATGGAAAAAACAGCACAAAGCAACACTTCTCAAACTTTATAGAATCATAGAATGGCCTAGGCTGGAAGGGACCTTAGAGATCATTTTTAATCCAGCCTCCCTGTCACCAGGGACGCCACCTCTCGACTAGATCGGGCAACACATGGGGACCTAAGGGGAATCGAACCCACGACCTTGGCGTTGCTAGCGTCACTCTCAAGTGACTGAGCGTACCTGGTCTCACGCCCAAAAGACTTGCATTTCTAATCACCTCCTCCTAAGCTGCACAGCAGCAATGCTGCTCTCATGAATCTCCAGAGCAGCCTTACTTCCTCACTCTGAAGCATTCAAGCCAGATACAGCTCTGCGATCTTCTTAGAGGTGATTGCCTCTTGGGAGGGATTCCTGAACAGGGATGACTGTCCCTCACAGAAACTGAGGAGAGGGATGCTCCGCTGGGAAGCCGGTGCTACGGTTCTTCTCCTGTTACTTGAGACTGTGCCCCTGGAGAGAAAACGGCACAGCTAGGCACAACCTGCTGTGTGTGTTCCCACACACAAACCATGACCCACCATGTCTGACACGTGGCACATGCCAGTCCCTATCCCTACGATTTGCACCAAATTCAGATATTAGGAATCCACATCCATTGAGGCAGCATGTTAAGTCTTACTAAAAAATAAAAAAAAACTATTAAAAATATTACTCATCTGTGAGATACTCATAATTAGTGAAATTTACTCTTTATACAAAGCACAGACTACCTGATTTCATAAACAACTTGTATCCAATATTTAATATTTCTAAATACATTAAACACTTCATTTAACAATAGAGTAACTAAAAAATTCTGAGGTAAAATCTATAAACAGCCATATGAACTATTCATTGAATAGTGGCAGAAAAAGATTCTGAACGAGACCTTGAAAAGATTGCTGCAAAGCTATGTCAACATTTTTAAGGGAAACCATTCCTAGTTAGCTATAATAAAACAAAACAGAGTTACACATAAAAGTTCAAAGCACGAGTTACTGTTGTTAATACAGAATATTGCAGAAGAAGCTGCAAAATCCTGAAGAGGTGGCATTTACTACACAGGAAGTGCTTTCTGTTCTCCATCAACAGTGCTAAGAATACAAAGCAGCAAATCACACAATTCCCAAAAAATTCAGTGTGGCAATGACGAAGCATGATTTTAAAAGCAGAAAGGAAAGATGATGATGACTGAAAGATATGAAATCTAGAAAACCTGGATAACTATGTTTCAGAAAGAACATACTTTATACACACACATCAAAAAAAAAAAAAAAAGAAAAGAAGTTTTTAATTTAATTTCAAGTTAACCTTAATCTGTTTCTTTGTGGTTTTTCAACAATATCAGTTTTCCTTACATTCCCTGAGGTTAGAGATAATTAAAAACAAGCTACTAAGCTGCCACCTGACCAGTGGTAGGGAACGGCTCATTCTAGGACACACTGTAATGGTTATCTGTCTCCTGCCACAGCAGTGGCTAGCAAACTACTGCTGACACCCGATGCAAATGCCATAGGCAAGTTAAACATTTTGAATAAACTTCTTACCTTACAATACTTGTTAATACACTTCAAATGCAAAATATATTTTTCTTAATCCAGGAATAGGAGTTCTTGAAGTGCACGGCATGTACCTGGATTGAAAGTTGCCATTTTTATGTATGTTAAAAATATATTTTAAATGCTAGATTTAAAATTAAATATTTGATTAGGATGATCTGATATTTGCCAGACTTTACTACCACAGACACAAATACAATTACAAGAATCTGGTCTCTCTTTTTCATGTATTGAAATTTACATAAATGAAACTAACCCTAAACTAACAATGCCCATTGCTCTTCCAAAAAACACTGATGCCCAATCTCAGTGCATTTGTTTTCTTGCAAGGATGTCAGCAGTATATTTAGCACCAGAGTGGAAAGAGGAGAGGTTAAACTAAAAGACTCATATTACATATTGTAGGTCTCATAGTCCCACTCTTGCACTGCTCCTGGCCTGCTCATTTCATGCACTTTTGAAGCATTTTGACAGACAATTGCTTCCCTGCCTAAAACTCAGTGACAACTTCAGTATGATATACTAGATGTGCAGTGGAAGTCTTCCCTAGAAAGTGATATCATTTTCCAAAAGAAAGTGGTGAGGTTTTTTTTTTCTTTGTTTTGGAGTCACAACAAGCAGATGAAGCAGTAAATGAAAGGGGAATTAACTGTATATATAATAGACACAATCATTTTTGCATATATTCAACTTAATTGTAATACAGAGTTATTCTGTTTGAGAGCAGGTGAGGTCTTAGACACATATAGAGTTAAATATAGAGATGCTGTTAAGATCCTAAAAGCTGAGCTATTGCTGCTGACCACAGAGAGCAAATTACAATTAAGTACACATATTTCTGGGAAGTTTGCCAAGGGGAAAACAGGGAGAGGCAGTTGTCACTGCTGCTTCGCCTATGCTAGGGAAAAATGGAGATCTAGTTGCTGTAACTCTTACCAACAGATCAATTGCACTCAAGACTACAAAGCAAATCAGTGCTAACGAGACAAATCAGGAAACCAGCTCTGAGAAGGAGTTCAAAGCACAAAAGCAAAAACACTTCAGCACTGTTTGAGTTATCAGCTTAACACTGGGGCAACTGCACCACTGCTGGCTGTTGCTGTAGCATGGTGTTATTTTTTGCACAAAATCAGCTTCACAGACTAAAGGCAAAAAAGCAAGGGAAAAAAAATCAAATGTAGAGTTACAGCAGGAGGAACCAGGTAGATTGTAGAAGCAAAATAAGGTTTCAACCGCACTTTTTGCCTTTGAAGAGAGTGCCAAGGGAAACTAAATCCATGGAGACATACTGATAACAGCAGAATACAACCAAGAATATTCATATAAAGCTCAGTTTCTTCAGCAGGCAAAGGAGAGGGAAAGGTAACAACACTAACCAGAGTGTAGCCCATTGTGAGAAAAAGTTTAAAAGGATCCCAGCCTACTACTCCCTGTATCAGACTCAAAATTGAGATCTATTCTACAAGGGGACACAAATTGAGAGAAAGGACAATAGTAAAAGCTAACGGGAGCAGGAAGATGTCACATCCTATGTTATTTCAGTATTTCTTTGCTTCCTTAGAGATAAATTGTCTGATCCAGCAAGAAACAAACTACTTAGACTTTTTGGTCAGGTCAAGAAATTTTTACGTCTTTTCTATCAGTCTTTGCTAGTAATACATGGTAGTAATACTTCTATACTTGCAATTCAGAGGAGAAATGGCTGTCACCTGCAGCCTGAGCATGGTCAGCAGTGTTGATCCATTTCGGCCATTCCAATTGTGGCAGCATCTAAACAGAGCAGAGTTCTTCAGCACCAATCTCTCCTGTACCCTGGCAAGCAACCTATCTCCACAAATGCTTTCCTGGTTAGCTAGTTTTTGTTCTGTTTCGTTCAACGTTAGCTCCAAATCTCAATTGTTACAAGTTCTTTCTTCTGTAATTTCTCATAAACTTTTCAATGAGCAAAGCTATCATTTACTAAACTCTGTAAGTCAGACTCCCCTCTACAGAGTTCTAAAGTATATCTTTATGTCTACCACTAGATCAAAGAACCTTTACTCTTTTTTTTTCTGCTGTGAAAAGAAAATAATGCAAGCTTCATCTTGCATGAGTTCCTAAGATCCTCAGTAAGCAAAGAGCATTTACGCTACTGTGCCTCACCATCTCTCAGCCTCTCAGGGCTGGGCATCCAGGCTGTGCCCTACCGTGGCTAATCCAAAAAAATTTCACAAAGACCGAAACAACAGAGATGCAAAAGTCCAATTTCAGGCATCTTATTTCTATATAAGTTAATAATTCTCTCCTTTGTCATATTTTGGGTGATGAGTTGGATATATGGGTCTTCTCTTGGGAGATCTTCCTTTCCTGTTCCACCCTTTTACCAAAATGCTGGTGATAACACTTCACAGGGGATCTGGCACAAAGAAAATAGTGTCACAGGCAGGCAAGATACGCGTGGTGCGCAAATCCATTGCCAGAGTCTTAACTGTCATCAATCAGACCCAGAAAGAGAACTTGAGGAAGTTTTATAAAGGAAAAAAGCCAAACTCACTCACTCATTAGCCGAAGTTCTCCTTTTAATTCAAATGCTGTTTGATAATGAAAAAACCTTTATGAGCTAGAATTTACTTAACAACATAAACCAATATTTCCATGTGGTTTCTATAAATTCTCGATCCAGAAACAACATTCAAGGGTTTAATTGCACAAAAGGCAACATCATCAACCTCTCACTCTTGATGACCTGCGTTAACACTGAGTCTCAAATCACCTGCAAAAACAGTACCACAGGGAAAAGTAAGCAGTCCTGACCTTGGTGCACATTTGTCTGCATGGTATTATCACCAAGTTCAGAAATTTGAACCATCTCATAAATAAAGAAGGCATTAAAACCATTTGGAAGCCGAAGTACATGAGGAAGCACGTGCTTTGCTGCTTTCTGGCAGTAACTTTTTCCATGAGCTTTGCCAGTCTGAACATGCGCACAGGGCTGTGGGATTGAAGCAGAAATTTATTAAAATATGTGTGGGCATGTACACTTTTATATGTGTATACGCACATTTCTAAGTATGTGCCAAGGAAAAAAAGGATATAGGGAAGACTTTATAAAAGCTTTTATGCAGGGAAAGGTTAAGGAAGTCAGGGACAACTGCTCTCGGTGAACTGATCTGAGATTAAGAAAAAAAGGAAATGGTCCCCTTTGATGAAGGAATTTAGAATAGGTACAGCTGCATTGTGCAGGAACAGGAACTTGATAATAAAAACACTCCGATGTGGCATTCACCTCAAAACACCAGTCAGTAAAAATAAATACACATCCACAGAGCTTAGGCTATCCTAGTGCAACTGAAATCACCTTAGAGCATCACAGGAAGGTCTGGGATATGATGGAAATCAGGCTTCTAGTTATAATTTAGGGTTGCTGCAACCAGTTACTGGGTGTTTTTTTTCCTTGATGTAATCATGTAATAGTGTGAGTGGGATGCAGCATCTGTGGAGGACAAATTTCTAGTTATTTAAGGAAAATTAGTGGCCTGAGCCAGGACCTATATCACACACAAACTTTGTTGGGTTCATCTCTTTTGCTTATTAACGCTGCTTACATGGATTGCTACTGTGCTAAAGTTGCACAAACTAAAGTCCTCTTGTTCTCACTTATTTGGGCTACTTTTTTCCAGTCCAGTACAGCTGTCAGTCAGGGTGCGATCTCTTTGAGAGCAACAAATGAGCCAGATGCATAGTTCAATGGCCAGACACTTCAAGTCATAACAAGCTAGTGAAGCGAGTTAATTTTGCTTGCAAAAGAATTAGCCTTTATTAGCCACTAATACCAATTTTTGCCCTGCATAGCCCTTTAAACAGCTGCAGCTCCATTGACATCACATTTTGGAAAGATTACTAGTGGCACGTCTGGTTACGGAAAGATTAGAGGGCTTCCTAGAGCAGCTACCACTTACTAGGACAGCAGAGGAATGAACCTAAATTACCACATTGTAGGCATTCATATGGGATAAATTTTGTCATGCAGCCCATAAACTCTGCAAGGCATTTTTGCCTGTGTCTAATTTTTATCATATGTTTATCACATGTATAGATATGTAGCATAAGGCATGCTTATTAGTAACTTAATGAATTGAGGCCAGAGCTGATAAAGAACATGTACACAATTGCATATATACATATATATTTTATATTGTGTGTATGTAGTCATATCTATATATAGGTATATAGATATGTATGTGTTTATGGCATCATGTTTAGTCATGGTTTTGGAGACAGTGATGGAATCATCAATACTTTGTATTTTTCTATCTTCTCCATTTCTGTAGAATTAAGGACAGTCAATAGCCTACTTGCAATTATTAACTCTAACTATAGATAGGGTTTTATATGAATCACTATGATTCACAAACCCTGGCTAAACCCAGTGTAGTCACATTTTTTTCTATGGAAGTGTCAGACTGCAGTGATACCTTACAACTTTGTGATACTGCTATAAATCAAAAATCACAAATTAACCTGCTGATCTAGAGGATTAGACAAAAGATCAAATCTGGTTTAATCAGCTATGGCACTTTCTACACAGAAAAACAGTAGAAATTTTTAAGATCTTAACTAGCTGAGTACAGGCAAACTCATCTGATTTCATTTCAAAAGGTTCAAAGTCCAAGGAAGGACCAAATTATTTTTTACTCTGAATAATGTTTAAAGAAACAAAGTACAAGGAAGCTGCACAGATTGCAATGCTGAGAGGGAGAAGAGGAAAAAACCTTAAAAAATAACAGTGTATTAAGCAAACTGCCCACAAATTTTCATTAACCATAGCCTGGCTTTGAAGAAGAACAACAAAGTGTCATAGGTCCTCAGTCAAGATATTTAGATGGGAAATCTGAGCTAGTTGCATTTTTCACTAGTAACTATAACCATAAAAAAGACCCATGAAGGCAAATGATGCCTAAAAGTGGCAACAAGGCCAGTAAAATAAGGACAGGGAGATAACTTTACTTTCAGAGTTGCCTGACTTGAAAAAAATTGGGGTGTGATTCCCCAGACACTGGGAACATGCTTCAGTCACTGGAAGTCATAGTTCTGCTCTTTAAGAAGCACAGTATCACTTATGCCTCTCCTACAGCAGCAAGAAGTCTCCCAACAAATGGGCTCATGTGACACCTTTTGAATTTTCTTTTTTCTAATCTAATAAATAAGGATAGTTCCTGAATATAAATAAATAGGTCCTGAAAATATGTGTTTAGCGTCCCCTGGTAGAACGTATGAAAGAAAGGGAGCCCTTTCTCAACAAAAACATACCGGAGCAGAGGGAGCCAATGTGACCAGACATCAGACTATAGAAATAATAAATATATACCTCTTTGGACAGGGTGAGGAGTGGTGTTCTCCCTCCTTCTGTCACATGCCAGTGTGGCTTTGTTAAGAAAACCATGGGTATACATCTTACCAGTGGTTGCAACAAAGAGCATTTGTCTTTGTCTTTCCTTCTGATCACATTCTACAAAGTCTACCATAACGGACTCTCAGCCTGGAAGTTATTAATGAATGCAATTGCAATCACCCTCTTTTTATCATTAGACTGAACAAGTTCTTACACAGTATGCAAGGGTATCCCCTTAAACATTTCTCTTGCACAGTATAGGAAAAGAATATAGCACACGAAATCCCAAACATTTGGTGGAAATGAAGCTCCTCTCCCATCTTAGCAACACCAGTTTTTCTCAGCAGTGCCTACAATCATTTTTAGTTCACTTATGCTCACAGAAATACCAACATTAGTGCAGGGATGATCTATCTAATTAATTGCTTATACCACCTGAAGCAAATATGAACAACATGGCAGTTCATCTGGCAGCTCTGCTGCTTCTGTTACTGGAGCTACTTAGAGAGGGCAATAAGGATGGAGGAAAAGTGTTGTGCAGGAAAGGTTGCAAGGAAATACCTACCTTTTCAATTCCACTTGCAAACAAACAGTAACTGTTAAAGGGTATACTTGCTTTGTATAGCATACAGAAAAAAAAATATTTGAGAAGGGATACCTGCTACAGAGCAGCAGGAGCAGAGATTCCCATCAACTCCAGTGAAGCTGGTGCAGGTCACTGGGAAAAAGGAAAACATCCTTTTAGCAAAAGCAAACAAACACACACAACCCATCGCATGGTTGAAACTAAGGTGAAAACACATAACACTTCTTGTCAGTGGAAAATACCTACAACAAAAAGGATCTGTAGAGAAGAAGGGAAGCCACACTGATACCATGCCCACAGCAAAGTTTGGCCCTGCAAATACATTTGCCATGTACCACAGTCAAAATAAGCGTCATCGGCACCATGTGATGCTGCCAGGGATACTGACAGTCTCAGCAACTTTCTGGATTTGATGCATCAGGCACTGAGTTGCCATTGACCCACATGGAAAGGACAAACCTGAAAGGAGGGATTATGATTGGCACAGGCAACTTGGATTAAATCTGTACGATGGCAAAAATCAGGCTCAGATTTTTGCTTATATTTCCTCTCCCTCCCCCATTGCCCCCCCAGAGCTCTCTTGATTAAAGAGCGGAGAACAATGTCAGATCTCACACACAGTCAGCCCGGCATGAGATGGTGCTAAAGCAATTTTATGGGTATATGCTTACAAATTAAACCAAAACTTCCCTAGCACTGCAGCCCTTCTGCTTCCAAGGCTTTCCCAGCTTCTGGAGGTTATTGGCAGTTACCTAAGAACTTATTTTAAGGAATAGCTGGAAAACTGCAGTAGCCTGGAGCTGTCATAAACAACCAGTCACAGTCTAACACGGGACAACGCACTACTGGGCACCCAGGCAGCCCAGGAGCACAGAGGCCCTGCAGCTGGGGCTGGAGCAACAAGGGGGATTTTGCAGTCCCTTTATCTCCCCCGCAGTCAACTTCCTGGCCACAGAAAAAATGCAGTTGTGCTTAAATTGGGGATTTGAGGGGTTGCAGTTACATGAAATCTCTCTAGAGAGAGATCTTCCCTGCCACCTCCCCCATTGTTTGGTTATTTGTCTCAGGTCATACCAGCAGAGCAGCTTGACTATCAGTTGCAAGGACATTTGGGGGACTTATCAAGTTATAAAATACTTAAGTGTGATGATTATTACCAGCAAGTGCCCTCTCCAGTCAACACAACCATCATTTGAGGCTTACCAACCAGGAACTTTGAGTCACGAATACAGAGGCTGTGTTGAGAGCCACATGTGCTCATCTCCAGCCCACCAGACTATCTACCACAGCAGAGCTGGAGTGCAGTACTGGTTTACCTTAATTTTCAGTGAGGCACAACAGTCAGAGGCCGTTATATCACATTCATCATGCGCTATCTTGATGCTTATGTGATGCAGGCTCTTTCATAAATTGTTCAGTAAGGAGTTTTGGCAACGGTTTCATGTTACAAGGCTTCTTTTTATATCCCTTGCTGCCTCTTTCAGGCCCTATCCACCCATTCCTTGCAACTATTAATAAAGTACCCCTTCCTCCAGCTGTGAGAGCAGTCTCTGCAGACTTTTTTTAAGCTATTGTTGCACTTCTAACAATTAAGACTTAACAGCTTACACTTCATTATTTTCTTTCCTTGAATCCAAAGTGAGTTTTTAAAGGAGCTATGTCAGCTGACATCTAGTCCTAAAAATAGGCATTCAAAAAGCTAAAACTTATAGAAATGCTTCCAGGATTACTTCTTTTTTTTTTATTTAATGCAAGTATTTCTTTCAAATGAAGTTTCTTCTGCAACATAAAGAGTACTGCTCTGTATTGGCAAGAGAAAATCTGAGGGAAAGGTTAACTCTCAGCCAACTACTCAGACAGCACCCATGCTCACGCTGCTCTTTGAAAGAGCCTGCCCTCCTGCTACCCCTGCATCAGCTAGATTCACCCACAGAATGGATGGAAAGAGGGAATACATAGGTTACATATGCACTGTAATATACATTTTGTAGCTATTATGTCTATTCTACAGATGGTATGGCCAGCACGGATCCCACCGTCATCTTACGCAGAAGACCACATTTAAATCTTAGATAAAGCTCCACAGCACTTAAAAAGTTATGGAAGAGAAGTGCAGAGTCAGGATGCTGTCACAGTGGCTAGTTTTGCTTCCTTGAGCCTAGAGCACCACTGCAGGGTACATATTCCAGGTTCCAGCACAGCAGCACCCAAATCTGCTCGCTTCAATTCAGCAAACCAAAGATCAGACACTGAAATGATTGAGAGTGAACAAGGATTTTGATAACATCCTTTTTTAGTTCTATAATTTTTCTGTGCTATACTGACACACCACACAGACAACTGAGTTTTAGAAGGAGCATGCTATGCACTCCTTTCAAGGCACCCTACTCTAGAATTTCTCTGGTTTGGACCCGTACGAAAATGGAGGTGCTCAAAATAAACAATCATTTTGAAATTCTTGGCCTATATCCCAGCAGGGAGTGAATCTAGTCACGTACACAACAATCATCAAACTACACAAAAAATAAGCATTAGAACAATAAAACCACAACAGGCAATATGGAAACAAAACTCAGTATGATGCAGCAGTTAAGGTCGTGTAGCTCTCACTTCTTTCTTTAAATCATAATTGATCACTACTTGGTTGATTTGTCCCTGCCATGAACCAGAATCCCACTGACTCTCAGTTCCCTGAAAAGCAACACAAACACAGTTCCTGTGCCATCAAGTTGAAAATATGTGCAGTCAGAGCAACATTCTATGTTATGTTATACCTGTGCTGTTTCCTCCTCCTTGCTTAAGGCCTGGAGTGAAGTCCCAGATTTCTCTTCCTGACTGCTGCCATTTCTGTCATTTTCCAGTGGACTACATCTTTCAGAGGAGTTGTTACCTCTGCAGTTCTGGTATCATTTTTGATTTAATGAGAATGTAAAACCATACAAAAGGTATATATTTGATCAGTATTCTTCTTTTGTCTAAGCATACTCATTCACAAAAGCAAAACGCGTGGCCAGAAGTAACAGGAAGCATCAGCTCTTGAACAATAAAACCACTGAAAGAAAAAGTTTTACAAGCCAGCTCTGGTCCACAGACCACAATGTAAAAGCTGTTAGATTAAATTGTTTTCATTGTCTAGGGTGGAAAAAGAAAGGAGAGAAAGAAAGAAAAAAAAATTAAATCCTTGAACATCATTATTAGAATTAGAGCCAAAAAAAAAGACTGGAATTTAATCCTATAAAGTACTTTAGTATTCAACATTTTTTTCCTAGCCTGGGATGAGTAAATAACTAACATATGCTTTTCTTTTTTTAAAAAAAAAAATCCATTAAGAAGTAAAATTTTGGAGTTATATTGGGAAGAAATTTCAATTCTTAGTTTTCATGAACTGAAATATTTTGTTTCAGTTTGCTGGGCTCTTTACTAATGCACATCACATGAGAGCTGCAGGAGTGACCATCTGTGTCACTCAACCTTTTCTACAGTATAACAACTGCCACAATGTATCAAGCTGCTTGAAGAGAACTAGGATTCCACTGCTTAGCGGCAAATACCAGTTGGCAATCAAGCTCGGACCAGCAAAGAGACTGGGATCAGAAGGCAAGGAAATTATAAACTGACTAAAGAAATACACCACAAAAGGGAAACACAAAGTTTACTCCAAAATAGCCTTGAAATGGAAGGCTACATTTTCTTTTCTGAAAGAAAAATAAACAAGCACAATATTGAAAATTAAAATATTTTCTTTTTTCTCATAACATTAGCTTTTCAGAAGTTGCTTTAAAATGTCATCAGGACAACAGATTCCTACCCTCTCCAGATTTGTCCCTTTGAATCCTTGGTACTTCATATTCCCTAGAATATGAGTATGAGGCAAAAAGCAGGTTAGGGCACAAGTGGAAGAGAAGCTAGATCTGAAGAAAACATTGGTATATTGAGGAAACTCTCTGTGTTAGAGGAGCACATAAAGCTTAGGCTTCTGAACATGTAGGTATTGCAATGCTGTTATAATATAGGGAAGCAGGTCAGTTTGCTGGTTGAAGTATGCAGAACTGGCCAACACATCTCCCAATGTCTCTTCCAAGCTCTGCCACTGACCAGCCTTGCAGAAATCATTTTGACTATACTTGAAAGGTCTAAAACAATATTCCAGTCTAATACAATAATTCTTCTACGAGATATGTAAGGAGTAACCCATGTCTACATAATACTATAAGAACCTACAGTCAGAAACACACTAGGGAAATGGAAAGTGGAAACAAATACAACAAATGCATATTTGTTGCTGTTCTTTCACGCTCTGTTTGATTAAATAAGACTTCATTCCTTCTGTAGCTGTATTGAGCGGTTCTTGCTGCACCCTGTAGGAGTTCTATCACACTGGTATTGCTTTTCTCCAGCATGATTTAACATTATTTTACTTTTTAAGCATTTTTTTAATAGAAAGATAGCCTCACAAGAGAAGCTTTCAAAATAAATATTCCTCTTGGATTTTCTCAGGTATTTTCTTCATAAAAACCAGATTGCTGTACTCCCTCACTTAACACAGCAACTGAAGAGAAGGGCGAGAAAGGAGACACCTTACACTCTTGAAATGCCCACAGTCATCTCAGAAAACCTGGAGGCCTGTCCAGGCTCAGGGCTGCTTTATTTTATAGTCAGATGAAATGCTGCTTGAAGCTGGGCAGGAAACAAGCTTCATGAGCCCAAACCACAGATGGCATGCTTGCTTCCACCATACGCTTCACCAGGGGTTGAAAGCTGGGACACACCATTTGGGAAAGTCCACAATGTCACTTGTGAAGCTCAAGCTGTGTTGTCCATGGGCAAAAGGCAGGCAGGGTCTCTGGGTGCCACCGCACAAAAGGAGCCTGTATGCATGAAAGCTCTTATCACTGGCAGACTCTAGGACTTGCAAAGTCAGAGCAGTGAAGCCCAAAACACGTATATATGCAGAATGAGCCACAAACTTTCCACCCTGATGAAAGCACAATGAGGAAAATCTTTCCGACAGATTCACAGCTGGTTTCAGTCTACAGCCTGAGCATATCTAATGGGCTGCCTTTATCAGAGAAGCTCTCATAGGGTTCTGGCTGCTATCGAGGGCAGTTTGCCACTGTGCAGACCCCTCAACAGAAGTCAGAGAGGACACTGTGTACTGCCTATAAGAACTGAGGCATGGAGTAATAGTCACCATCTGCTACAAATTCTGGCCCTGCTTGCACCTTTATTAATCCATTCCAGCTCCTAAGATCTTACTGAAGTTAATGCAGCTTCCCTATTAAAGTACCAGAAAAACGCAAGACATACCTCTCAAGAATCTTATTTCTTCTTGTAAGGCTCTCGGAGGTAAATTAAAGAATTCTACTTATGCGAACACAGAAAGTAACACCTGGTCTAAAATGCTCTCGGGTGAAACTCTCACTTCTCTATGGCTGTGGGATTTTTCTGTCAGGCGAGGTTAAGAGAAGTCATCACAATCAGTAAAAGTAGGACCTTTAACTAGTTTTACACCACGCACCACTTACTGAGAAAGTTCAAAACCCCACATCCATATATGAAAATTTGCACACTAGGGACTTGTTGAGAAGTTGTGCATGTGTCTAAAATGTACTTCAAATATACATTACTTTATTTTTCCCCTCAGTGGTTTACAGTTTTGTCCTGGGACAACAGAAGTTTGCAGGGAAGAGAGAGACGTCTGTGATTAAGGCTGCTTTCAGCTCTTCTTCCTACAGATACCCCGTGGATATTGCTGTATTCTCCAGAATCTAAGCTTCTACTAAAAAACAATGAAGTTTCTAGCCCATCTGGGTTTGCGGAAGCAGAATGTAAACAGATGTACTGCTGTCTTATTTTAGAAGCTATAGCAAGCCAGACTGAAACAATAGCACTAAGAAATGTCAACTGCTCCCATTCATCTCAGTGGGGTGGGGTGTTAACTTTGAAGCCTAATTGTGACCACTTTAAAGACAACCTTTTAACCATTTCACTGCTATTGTCACACCAGAAGCTCCAAAGTAATGAACTTACCCAGCCTCTGTATTTGTATGCATTAGTCTGAGACCTTCCATTCACTTGAAAAGGACACTGCATTACAATCGAGCTAGCTTGAATATTCTTTCACTTAAGAAGTTAGCTGAATTGTTTGTTACCATCTTTCAAAATTAGGGTTAAAAGAAAGTCAAGGGTGAAAGGTTAGATTCATTGTTGACGCTCTCAAAAGTGCAACAAGTAGGATTTCATGCTTTTTGCTTTGATCAGGGTGCTGGGATGGCAGTTCATTTCAATAAACTGACAAACAGCTACATACAAAACTGAAAATAATTACTATTCAAATAACATGGAATCATCAATTAGGAGCAAAACAAAATTCTAAAGACGTGGTAACGCATCCTTGCAACAATAAAAAGAATGGGAAGAGAGGAAAAGGGTCTTCATTTTCAAGAAGTTATGACTGCCATTACCTTAAATCTATCATCCATTGAACTTGCGCTTAGAAAGAAGTTGCCCTTCTAAAGATCTTTTCCAAACTCAAAGATTTCCAAGTTCACACATTCTTCATCAGTAATCACTCTGAAGTCAGCATGCAATTTTTCCTCTGGCACCAACAGCTGAAGACTAGCAGCTCTACACATACATTTTTGTAAACATGGCTTCAGATGCTGTGGGAACTCATGCTGAAAATTATTACAACAAGCTGCTCTAGCTTATGTTTCCAAGCATATAGAAGTCCACCAGCCTGCAGCAGGTTCCAGAAGCCATGGTGCTGCAGGGCACAATGGAGATGCCTAGCCAGGTTTGGTGAGGTTGCTTGCAGCACACCTGCTGGCTCTCTGCTCACCCAGCCCTCCTGCCCATCTCCACTGCAGGACCTTTCTGCAGTGTCTGCTATCACATCTTCCACAGATCACGGGAGGTACAGGACTGCTGCAGAGCAGTGTGTGCACTATGTTAGTAACTACTCTTCCCCAACTCCCTGGTCTAAGATTACATCCACACTGATGTTCCAGCCACAAGATTTTTTACTTGTTGTCATTTGCTTCCTAACATCACACACATTAGGCTGAGAAGTCAACATTAACATTACCACCGCACTACTCTGGCCATTTTTAGTATGTCCATGTTAGGTACCTTAACTAGATAATGCTGACATGTCTCAAGATGCCCTCAATGCAACTACAGACACCACCTTCCTGGGAGTGAAACAGGAAGGGAAGTTTTGTCCAAGTCATCTACATGGCAGAGCATCACCCAGAAAATATCTTGGACAAGCAGCTGGGACAAGAGTAACCTCTCCAGTTCACAGAGCAGCAACTGGAAGAAAAGAAGGTAAAAGGAGCTGCATAACCCACATTATTTTTACTGCAAGATAACTCCGCAAGCGCACATTCTCATTACTGAATAAGTCTTTGCTTGGGAAGGTCTTGAACCAGTATGAGTGTCTACGTGTGGTAAGGAATAGGGTTATTTTGGTAGAAGGGGGAAACTTCCCTGTCTACACAATGCCTAGGTGTTTGTGAAAACAAAGCCCTAATTCATGCAGTTCAGGTTCTTTTGCCTGCTGCAGCAGACAATACTCTGACGTTGTTGGTAGCACAGTATGAATGCACAATTCTTCCATGTGTAACTTCCACTGTAAGCTGGGCAATAGGGTGTTTGGAGTTTGCCCTGACTAATAAAAATGCTGGACCCACATCCCACTATTATCAAGTGTCAGTGTTTCCTAAATCTTGATTTTAAAACCACAGCAGAATATTTGTAAAATGCTTATGATGGAAAACTGAAAATAAACCTCTGTTTTCACTTAAAAGAATGTTAAGCACTGACTTCACACAGTATGGAAAGACAGATACCTTCATTTTCTACTGACTTCAATTTGCTGCAGCAAGGTGCTCAGTTCTCTGCAGAAGGTGCTGAATAAGATCATATGTAAGTTCACGAAAGTGTCTGAGTGCTGTTGAACATGTTTTCTCCAGATGCTTAGAGGTACAGAACAAAGGCAGCTGAAAACAGACTTGCTAAGTTTACAGTTTTACTTTATCACTGTATTAAATTCCCATTCGACATCAATAAGGCACCACACACTTTTTATAGAAAGAATAAACAGCCTCATAAAAACTAGACGGGCCACTCTTTGCTTTGCCTCACATCCCTCTTCTTTTCAACTGCTAACAAGTAAAACAACCCACCCCACCCCCTCGGACAGCTGGATGTGCAGAAGCCTGTGTCTGCGGTGTCCTGGTCCAGGGCAACGCTGCAGGCTGGAATGCTGACACTGGCAGGGCTGCCACCACGTTTACTTAACACTCATTTCTCTCAGTCTGCTTCAGACCAGAAATGCAGGCAATGAAAACCCATTCAACCTTTGAGAACCTCAGCCGTAGCGGTCAGCAGAGAGGGGTCTTTGCAGGTACATGAAAGAGGCATTCAGAAGACGCTCCCATTCAAGGGAGGTAGAAAGAGAGCTCCCGGCTGTCTCTGGTTACCTTTTATTGGCATGAAAAGGAGGAGGCAGGAGGGGCAAGGTTTCGGGACAAATGAAAAATAAGCTTTCTAAGATTCACTGTTCAAAACAAAAGCTTGGTGAATTTAAGCTAAAGGAGCTTAGTTCCATTTCTTTCAGTTTAGTAATTTATTATAGCAAAGAGAATGAAAAAGTTGTTTCAAGTAGTGGGTTAAACATTACCCTGAAACAGAAGTAGAGTGAAAAAATACACATTATGAATTGAGCAAGTTTCTTGGGCAAATAAATAGAAAATTAACAAACACATGAGAAAACGTACGATGTTAGTAGGTATCCAAGGATATTTGGGTAGAAACATTTACATCACCATGATAGCCGGATAAAACAGCTGTCACAAATACACTAATAAGTAGACGGTATAATCTATAAACACTCGCTACTCAAATTAAACTGAGGTCTGTTGAAATGGAGGAGAAATGCCTCGTTTCAGGAGGCAGGCGTGACGGCTACAGACAGCCCAGTGCTGCCTTCCCAAGGAAGCCAGCATAGGGCAAGGTGAGAGCACAAGAGTGGCACTGGCTGGAGCGTCACTCCCTGGCAAGCCGGCAGCAGCTGGGGAGGAGACACCGGCCAGCGACACCCCTGACACTCTCAACCCATGAGGGCAGGCAGCTCGCAAAGCCCTGCACTGTCCCAACCTTGCTGTGAGCCCAAATGAAACCCGGTTTTGTAAAGCTTGCGTGACATGGCAGACTCTTCTACCCAATGTGGTGGGTGCCCGGATTAATCATGCATTCACTCCATGCAGTGCCTTAGCAGAGAAGGCAGATGGGCCAAAGCTTCCTCAAAAGCATTAGGAAACCCAGTGCCCTCCATGCAGCCACAGGTGGTTCATCTCTTACATGGAGGGGCACAGAGAGGGAAGCCCCGGACGGCTCCAGGCACCCATCCTGCAGCCCATAGCACAACACACCAGGGTACACGGGGCTCAGCACACACCCTCACTCATGTGGGGTGAAGAGTTAAGTATCAGCACGCCATCAAGACTCCATCCTTCCAGTTGAATGAGGGCAGTACCATGTTCCTGCTTCACAGGATCTTTTAAAGAAATGTGAGATCCTCAGATGCTGTGGAAGAAGGCACCCTACAAGTAGAGATCAGAAATGCCTGCTAAATATGTTCAACAACAAATCTAACAATTTAACAGATTACGTCACTTGGGAAAACATAATTAATAACCATAACACCTAGTATTTCCATACTTCTCTATATAAACACGTTGATTTTTTTTCTGTAGAGGCGTACAAATATTACGTATTCAGTCACCTGAGGACACGTGGCCAAAGTCTTGGCTTCCTGATGAACTGCAGAAGTCTTTTAAATTGTGACCACATGCTCCAAGTTTGTTGCATTGAATCTAGGCAACACAAGTAAATACCTTGAGGGAACTCAGATCCATGTATAAATTTAGGTGGCCTTTGTACCACCTAAAACTAGGTGGGTTTGTGATACCTGAAAAATTATAAAGACTAAGTTATTAGCAACTTTATTAATTTTTCAGAGACTAACATTTTGAATCTAGGTTAAAAGTTTTTGTTAGAGTTTTAATTTCATGCCAGCACACTTGAGCTATGCTAGCCAGAGAGAACACTGTGGTTGAAGCAATGATATGGATCATAGCATGCTAGCTATAACCCTGATACACAATGAGATATAGAAAAAGAGGAAGGATTTATCTGGAATTCATTTGGCAGTACTGTAGGATTTGCTGTAAGGGAAAATATCAAGGAGTTTATGTAATTCCTTAAATCTTTGAAGAGGTGAAATTTAAAGAAGTTCTTAGAAACACTTAAGAAAAATATTTTACTCGTTACAGTAACTTCTTTTTTTCTAGATCATTCATTTAGTGTCTTAACAAATCTTCAAGCAAACATAGACTGCCAAATATTTTAATCACACTGCTTTTGATCTGTAATCTCTCTGATATGGATCATATCTTAATAAATCATTTCACAGTCTAAAAGAACCATTAGGAGCCAACTACAGCATTTGCAGACAGGGTATAGAGCAGCCACTTGGCATTACTCTAGGTGATATGAGAGGATAGAAATAATGGTCAAAATTCAGTGTTGATACCCAAATAATTAAAAATTGGGGGATAAGGCCTCAATTCCTGTCATTTGTCAAGTAATACCGCTGAAGCTGACCTTAAAAGTTAACATTAAGTGTTATGAGAGAATATCTTTAAGTGCATTCCTACAGAAACCTTACTCAAGGCAACAGAAATCATCCCGTTGACATGAATAGAATTTGGACAAAACCTGGTGTTCAGTGGTATCAATGCACACCAAAGAGCAACAAAAGGTCAGAAGCAATAGGTTTTCAATCTCTCCTGCTCAAAGTCGAATATTTTTTTTGTCTCAGATCTTCTTGGAAAACATACAATACATTTTGGAGACTACATTAAATAAAGATAAGTAAATAAGTATTAGTGTTATGTTCCTAAAAAGAGCACTTACTGGCACCATTCATCTCAACTCAGATTTTATGTTGGTGGCAAATATTGCAGGTGATAGAATAAATACTCCAGAGGACATCTGCTAAACGTAATGCAGTTTTACTCTGTTATTAAAACTGCATCCTTGCTTGTGTTTTTGGCAGTATTCACTGTTCTATACAACATTCTGTTTACTGGTGTCCCAATACATATGTCCCAATCAATAACCAGACCATTTTTCATCCAGGTCATCCTTGCCCACCTGACTCCTCACTTGCAGAGTTCTTTCAGCACTTCCTTGGGCAAGCTAGACTTACCATTCTGCTTTAACTATTACGGGAAAATACATGCTAGCCCCTTGCAGAGAATGAAGACTACACCTGCCCCTGAGTTCCCACACACATAGACAACACTGGCAGAGTGCTTAGGAGAGTCTTCTGGTTCACATTTCTATTACTGGGCCAAGTTGAGTTCTATCATGTGCTACTTGACTCCTCCTGTTTTCTCCTTGATCCCATGCCCTTTCCTTCTCCTCCTCACACTCCCCCAGAGCAGAAGAAGGAGCTGCTCCCACTGGGAATAGTAGGAGCCTGTCTAGGGACTGCTACAAAACCAGTCCCACAAAACCAAATAGCCCTACCGTTAATTTGGAGGTCCTAGCCATTTCTGGGGAAAGTCTACTGCTTGTGTAACACACTGGCTCAACAAAGAAGTAGTAGCCTTTGAGAGGATTTAGCTTATTCAAAATGTTTGGGTTTTTTTTTTTTGTCCATTTAAACATATGAACAGCTGCAGCCCTGTTTTAGCATCCCTGCTAGCCAGGGCAGAAGAACAAACAGAAAGCTTTCCAGGAGTGGCCTTCAACGAAGAAAACAAAACTGACTAAAGAGGTTCAAAGCCACACAGAAAGACTCTTACCATCCAAAAACTGGAATAATGAAAAAGAACAGTCCTTGCAGCAATATTATTTGCTAGTGAATGGATCCAAGCTCTGTGTGACTCCTGACATGTAGTAGTAAATGCAAGAAATGACAGTCTTACTTGCAGAAAGAAACAACTGAAAAATCTAGTACTAAATATTGTTATAAAATACTAAAGAATTTGAAACCTTTGCTTCAGATATCATCACCGTGAATTACTGATTGCACAAGACACTCGCATGAGGAGCTTGCTAGGAAGCTGTTATAGTCTGATACCCAAGGAACTGCAATAAAATGCCAAGAAAGAGATTTAAAATAATGAAATAATGCACGTTATCATCAGTAACATTGAATGCACATTGAGCAATAGTATTTATGCACCATGAGGTTGTGGGTATTTAGGGGTGTTTAGGTAAATATTTTACTGCCTTAAGGGCATTTCTATTGGAAGGAGCCCTTGAAAAAGAGACAGTAGACATATTTTAGAAGAGTATGCAAAGGTAATTGCAACAGAGGTGCACAAACAGAGATTAACGTACAAGATTAACAAAACCTTAGATAACATCTGTTGTTTATCCAAATATCAGCAGTTTCCTTTGGTTTAGAAATTATGCTTACAAGAAATGTAGAATCTGTCAAGCCAGACATAACTACCGAACTCTCACTGCATCTTGATTCCTCCTCCCCTTTTCCCATATTTGAATACTTGGCTGTACATTAATAGAAAATTACATTTTTACAACTTACCACATTTTTACAAATCTTGGGGAAAAGCTTCTCCCAGTTTGGGGAAACCTTTTTGTTATCTGGACACATTTACACAACATCACTAAAATCCAGTATGAATACACTGCTTATACTCTATGCCATTGCCTCACAGAACAGACTGAAACTAACTTTGTACACAACCTTAACTCCTATAAAGTAAAAGTGAGTTACACAAAAAAAAATCCCTTTACACCACAGAGAGAGATTGCTCTATGAATTGCAGACTGCACAAAACCAGTGCAAAACACTTGGAAGAGGAAGCAAAGGTTAAAGCATAAATATTTGATGCTGCAGGGGGAAGAAGGCATAACTTGTTCAAAGCACCTGGGTTGAATGCCTTATTCTTATCACTTAGTCTGTGTAAAAGACCTCAGCCAAATGATCTTTATTTGGATAAGTAACTTCGATGACCTCTGAGTCATTAATGTGTTTCCCCATTACATCCATCATCATGCAAAATTTTATGAAGTGCTTGGGAAGGACTTTTCTTCACAGGTTTTAAAAACAGCTAAAGTATTTCATTTTTGAAGAAGGTTCAGTGACCTTTCATGAGATATTTTGTTTTCAAGTGTTGTGTCTTCTTTTTCTGCAAGGTGACACTAGCAGGATGAGTTTCTGGAAGAACACCTGAAAATGCTATGAATACATAATATAAAGTAGGTGACATGGAGGAACCCAAGAGATTCAGCTGCACACAGGATTCTGCACCACAGACTTTGCTAGGTTACAACTAGCAACAAGAGATGGAGGTCTGTATGATTTCTATTTATGGTTGTCCAAAACCACATCGAAAGATAAAAGATGCAGCTGTGAAGTATAGCGGGATGGGGCTTCAGAAAAATAACCCCAGTTTCATATCTCAGCTGGGCCATGCTTACACATTAGCAATGAAGAATTTATAATTGAATCAGTTGAACTGGACTTAGAGAAACAAGACCTGCTGAAGTTTAAGTTTGCCCTACAATTTTCAATGTTCATCTGCAGCTTTTTCTAAGAATTTCCTATTCCTGGTAATTATGAATCTTTCATGAGCCCTCTGATGAACTGTGAGTACATAATGGGAGATTAGGTGATTGAAATTAATTCCTGTGTCCAGTTTAGCACATAATTAGCTTGGTCTCAAAACAACAGATTGGCTATTAAATGTGTTAATGGTAAGCTACTCTAAACACTAATTAAACTATTTGTAAATTGTTCTAGGATGTTTTAGTGTGTCTATATGCCTTGTTCACAAACATTTCCAGGATTTAAAGTAGTTTAAGTTAATATCCCCAGAAAAGACTAAGCCCAAAGGTAATACATGTTGACATGATCAAAGTCTCTCCCTGAATGAACATACAGCTCAGTGCCATATAACTAATACAATGAAATAAGTTCTGTCAAGTGATATAGGCCAACAAATCACAAACCCGGGAGAAGGTCTACAAGTAGAAGACCCAGGCATTCCTCTCAACATCACTCCACACTTCTGACTAGAATTTCAGAAAAACAAAAACAAACTAAGGAATTCTGTCTAAAACAAAAAAAAAGTCAAAAATCATTATAAAGGAATAACATGAATGCAGTCACCCGTCTATCATTAATGCACCTACCAGACTGTCTAAGTAGAATCTCACTTCGTATAAAAAGTCTCTTCTTTATTCTTGTCCACATTATTAGCATAAGTATTATAGACTGATTTTCTAGAGGGGAAAAAACATACACCAGAAAGCAAATGTCCAAGAAAAGTATTTCAATTTTTAAACTAAGCATTCTTGCTTATAATCTAAGCTATAGCCTCTCAGGTTTCTCCAGAAAAAATATGCATATGTAAACTCCTGAGGGCAAGGAAGGGGTGGACAAATGTTGAAAACAGAAACGTTGACTTCAACCCAAAGACAAGAAGAATGAGGATGCATCCCAGAGGCTCTTCCATTTTCTGTCATCACTGTAGCAAAGGACAAGAACTGAGACAGTTCCTGTTTGCTGTTGGCTTACTCTGAATATTCTCTGGTGTTTCACTGCCTCAGTCTAGGGCTCAGTGAGAACATTCTCACCCACGCATCTCTA
Source organism: Apaloderma vittatum (assembly GCF_000703405.1). NCBI lineage: Eukaryota > Metazoa > Chordata > Aves > Trogoniformes > Trogonidae > Apaloderma > Apaloderma vittatum. Next base: position 42,410 of record NW_009705570.1, on the reverse strand, counting down.
TCAGTTCTTAACAGTAAGACCACAAAAAGGTAAATCAGCAGCAGCAAGGCAGTTCTTTCAGCAGTCCAGGACAGAAGCTTTGGAATAGAATGAGATGCCAAAAAAATTTCAAGCCACTTGCCCATGAGTGGGTAATGGGAAAACATAAAAATCTGGGTTAAGGGTTTCCCCTAACAGAACAAGCGAACGTTTTCTAAATTGAAACATTCTGACAGCATCGTAGTTGATACTGTTGCATTAAAAGAATGAGATCATTAAATTTGCCAGTGGCCATTTCTGAGAACTGTCCTGTAGGTGTCCCATGCCTACATATGCAACCTCTCTCAGCCTGTAGATATGAGTGGCTGTGTGCAACTTGCCTGTTGGGATGCTCTCCAGGGAATACTCTAATGGTTCATGGGCAGAAATGACCATGTCCTACATGGGAACATTCCCAGGCACTGCTTAACTGGTTACTGGTACTTACACATTAGTCTTTTTAAACTCCATACAATACCTTCCTCTTGCAGGAGGCAGTCACAAGTGACCATCAATCCTCTGTTACTAACAAGTGGTGTTCACGAGAAAAATGATAGGCGTCTTTTCTCTGTTGAGCCTAGGGTCAAGTGGTAGGTAGAAGCAGGTAGATTCACATCATCAAAACGGACTCCCTGTATAGCATCTTATAATTTCGCATTATAGGGCTTTGTGCTAACAATCCTTAAAGATTTTTCAAGACTTAACACATGTGTGCATATTGCAAACACACTCTCACCAGCTAGATTTGCATTCATTGTTACTCTTTAACTTGAAACCTCAGGTTTAAATAACTGCCAGTTGATGTTATCAATGTTTGGTTTATGAGTCATTCAGCCAGCAGGATGGGCCAAGGAAGAAAACAGCACCTTTACAAACACGTCCTAATTTTTCTGATGCCATGGAGAGCAGGAGAAACAGAGAGAGCACACGGGAAGCCTTTGCAGCCTGAACCAAAATGTACTTCCCATGCCAGAGTTATACCTGCTAGGCACATGCAAGTTCATAAATCAGGTCACAAAGAGAACAACAGGAAAACATTAGACGCAATGTTTTATTCCAGTTTCAAGTTGCAGCAGGAAACGTTTTGCTAACTTGCTTCCTATTTAAATTTGCTCCTTCACACAAACCCTAGATTTCTTTAAGTATTGATTTTTTTCCTCAGTGAGGCTCCAGAAATTTGAAAAGAGGGAAAGAAGAAAGAAATCACTGCTCTGCATTTGGCTTTACATGAAGATTGGATAAAGAGGAATTATCTGCCCTGCTGCACACATGTGCTAAGGACAGTTTTGCTAAAATCTGCAGAGCAAATCACCGGTCAAAAAGCATAGAATTGAGTTGTTCTCATGAATCTCTTTCTTCTCAGCAGTATTCTGCACCATCTCAGGGCCCAGTGGACTCAGCCTTGCTGGGTGCTGAGCACTTTATCTGGCCACTGGCTCCAACAAAAGCAGCAGAGACCTAGCAGCGAACAGCAAGATGCAGTTGCCAGCCTCATTCAGATTGCACGGATATGCAATATGCCCCGACTGGAATCAGCTGGGATGCATTAGTCTGGGAAATCTCTCATCTCTGCTAGCCTACCTGCTTTTTATTCAGGACGAGTGTCATTGCAACAAGAGTTATACACTAGACTGCACTGATAAAATTGTCTATCAGAATCAGAGCTGGTCACTCTTATCTCAATACTAAAATTAAATATTTCCATGAAAATCAGCCTTGTTTTCTGTTGCACAAAGTAAATCAAAACCCATTTGTTGTTTTAAACTAGTGGATTGCAGCTATTAGAACAGAACATAAGGAGGGGAGTGGAAAAGTTTGCACTATGGTGGTAAGGTGACTCATTATGTTTTATCTATGCTACAAAATAATTTTCAAGGGTGTCATATTATCTATAAATTATTATAGCTTCTAAACCTGATCACAACTGCAACAGTAACAGATCAAAACCAACATGCAAATACTGACTTTAGGTCTTGTGTTGAGGCCCTGCTTGCAATTGTTCAAGTACGAGCTTATTTAAATTTTGTTTCTCTTATCTGCATCCTTCATTCAGACCCTTACTTACACTTTTGTGATGACTAGTTAATATTCAGGACTTCAGCTTGAAAACAGCATCGTAACAGCTTCTTTCATGTCTTTTCCAGTACTTCCTCACTTCAGCAAAATAAAAAATATAAGCATTACTCAGACAGCCCCAGAAAGTTGCCTGGCCTCCCTGTGTGGTCAGCTGTAGTAGGCAGGCACTTTCCACCATCACCACCTCCACCTTCCCAAATTTACACACATGGGATGAATTGTCCTCTGGACACACTCATTTAGCCTCATTGAGTACAAACAGGGCTTCGGTGACTAGATGAATTGCTCGAGATAGGCAAGATGAATCTGTTACCAGAAACTAAGCCTTAGGGGAAAATAAAAAAATAAATCACATTCAGTAAGAATGTGGATGCCTTTTCCTTTAAAAGCAGTAGCCCTACACCCTGTGAATCTCAAGACATCATGCTACCACTAGGAAGTCTGCAACTGCCCTGGCTTCCAGCTATTTCTGCTGCAGGTTTTGGTGCTGATTTTTGACTTTTTGGAGACTTCTTTGTGTAAGGTAACACCGCTTTCTCACTCTCTCTCCAAAACGTACAGGAGATTGCATAAAGGAGAAAAGTGAAAGCAACAACAGCATTCCATCAGGCAGAGAAAGAGTTAAAGACTGAGGACCAGGAAAGCTGACTTTCTTCAGGAACGCCTACAGTTTCAGTCACTTATTAAAAAAGGATTTATATTTCTGAAGAAAGTATCTGTACTTCCTCCCTCTTCTGAAGCTGTATACTTCTGCCAGACTGTGATGAAAAGAGCCCTCCCTTGCCCATCATAAGCCAAAGCTGAAATCATCCTGTTGCTCTTCTTCACCTTGCACACATGTTGAGGCTTCTCTGTGGAAGTCTTGCCGAGACACACATCTCAATTGTCTCTTTGCTCATGAGGCCTCGTTTTAATCACAGATTTCTTTCACACATAGCTCAGGCAGGGATGCTTCCAGCATTACAATGGAGGATCCATACACATAAACAATGCTTTTTTTCTAACTGCACATGATCATCTGTTACAATCAGAAGTCATTCCTATGAAGACGGTATTGTAAAGAGCATTAACTACAAGGTCTTGCTCACCTCCTTTGAAAGCTCACCTGCTGTGCCTAACTACAGCTGATCAAAGCAGTATGGTCAGGAAGATGGGCCCCTTTTGCACCACAGCAGGGTTTGGTAGGTTGCTGCTTTTGGCAGGTGGACAAGGAACCAGCTAGAGGTGATCTGGCTGCAAGAGGCCCTTCTCCTGCCTGCACTGCTAGAGAAATCTGCAAAGGCTCGGCATTGCTCACAGCACTTCTCCCTGTTGGAAGTAACAGAAGCAGAGGCTACCTCTGCTTTCAGGTAAATGTTCAGCCTTGAGGCTGAATTTAAGGACACAGTTAGGGATTATCTAGATTTTTTACCTGCTGGTATGCCATTCCGGGCTGATCTTTGCATGCGAAGACATTGAAGGGCATACATGGCTGCAGAGGGATTCCAGCAGCCACCTCCCCTTGCCTGACTAGGTCACTTCCATGTATCAAATCTGTCCTCCTTGTAAAGAAAGGGTCTGTCACGAATGAGTATAACCATCAGTTGCCAGAGGAGCTGGAACTCACAGGCGACCTGATCTAGGCGCCACAACAACACAGTGAGCACTGAAGACTTCAGACCACTCCCAAGATCAGCTCAGATATGATGCAGGTGTAGCCACAGGCTTTCCTTGTGGGAAGGAGAGAAAATTGGATAGCTGTATGTTATGTATCTTTGGAGTTGTTAGAATGATGAGAATAAAGCAAAGCAACATTAAAAGGCATATTAGGCTGTCTCTGACAGATCTTTTCCACCCAGTTCCCACTGAGGTATTGGGAGGTGCTGAGCCCCTGAGAACTCCACACAGAGGCTGGAATTTGCAGCCACAAATGGTACTGTTTTTCTGTGCAAGGCTGAGCTATCAGGGAAGGTATCAGTGCAGCCTGTTGCTACTGATACTGTAAGCAGAAGACAGAAACAGTGGATCTTTTGTTTATCGGCCTTCTGCAGTGTACAGTCCTTTTGTGAATAATAAGCCACCTTTCTGCACCTCTTGTATAGTGCAATGCACCATTTTCAGGTCAGCTCAGCTAAACTGAATCTGCAATCACTTGATATCAATGAACTAAAATAGTGATGATAAGAAAAATATCAGGACAAGAAAGTTCTGAGGAGCACAGTGCAAGAATAAGTTAAACCAGAGAGGACATGTTCTTTCTAATAAATGCAAGTTACTTCTGGTTGATCTTTGCATCGCAGATTTACCACTGGTACTATGGGAAACGTTGTATTGCCTCATCACAGAGTTTCTGTGAAGCTGTGCTTACTCATGCTTGCAAAGCACTACGGGATCAGAGAGAGCAGGGTCTATAAAACTATAAAGGATACTCCATTAACGTTATTATTTGACCACAGCAACAGGGAAATGTGCTTTAAAGATTCTTTAGTTCATAGCTACATTTTAGCAGCTGTAAGTTTAGCCAAGAACCTAAAAGCAAAAGCCAGCAAGCTGCAATGCAGCAGGTTCAGGCTCCATAGACCTCAACATAGGCCTATTTTTTTGCCTCACCTTAGCTGGTACTTACTTTCAATATGGTCTTTAATCCAAACAAGTAGATGTAGAGGTAAACTAAATGCAAATGAATGTGGGATGCACCCTAAAACATCTCTCTCTCAAAATGCTACCCTCTGGCCCACATCCTGAGTTGCTACCCCTCTCCCTGCATAAGCTTTTGGGGTCTCATTAATGCACTAGGCAAGTCTACACAGCAAAAGGCTGTTAGAGATCCTGAGGTAGTTTTGAGGAAACTGGCTTGTCTACACGGTACATTGCAATGCCACGCACGGATGCTAGCTGAGATCCCAGAGGCAATATCGCTGTGTCTGTATAGCAAAGCACCCACGCTAATTAGCCCTGCCCCTGAGGATGTTGCAGGAATGGAGCTAATTAGGTATGCTGAAAGGCACACTAACAGAGCTTCCGATCATGGCATTAGCTCGGGGATCTCTATAGTGTACTCGGCTAGGGAGCATAGCTGAACCCACAAGCCTTTTTGAGTGTCATCCTAAGAACCTAAATATCTTCCTCCAATCCAGTCTCACCATCTGACCTTCCTTTTGCAAGTATTCGTAGGGAGTTTTTCTCTGGATGGCAGGAAAATTAAGTAAATAAATAAATTCAAAATAATGAAGAAAAAAGCCAGTATAAACCGCACTACAATAATCGAGTATTATTAAATTCAGCTACAGGCACTGACATGCCTGTAGGGAAGCTCTGGATATTCCTATTCCATCTTGATAAAAGGCATGCTTTGGCTAGTGGTGCATGTTTTGCAAGCAGTGTATCTCTAAAGGTACTGTTAACTCAAGCCAACTCAGCCATAAATACAGACTATGGTATGTTAAGTTGTAATCATGTGAGATTTTCCATTATAGGCTAAGGGCTGACTGAAATCATTTAGGCACAGGCCCACACCTAGGAAAGGTGGAGCTCCCAAGAAAGCAGTTTTGTCCTCTCTTCCTTCTGCCCTGGTTGGACCTCATGGGAGAAGGAGGCTGTTCTGGCTGGTCTTTCTGCCTCCTGTCCCCAGTAGATCCCCAGCTCACGAAGCAACACCATCTGTGTTTTTGCACATCGTCCCCACCGCTGCCGCTACCAATGCTAAGCAACATACACAGTTCTGCCTCCAACTTCCATGGGTTGCTGTACAACGACACAGGGGTAAATAACAGTCTGTCTCCAGTACAGCCAGCACAAACTGGAGGATATTGATGAGACAATTGTTAAGGAGTGCTTCCAAATGCCAGTCCAACCACCATATCATAGGTACGCAGAAAAGCGCCAAGTTAATGCCTTTCAAAGAGAAAACGCATCTGCTTTGTGTCATTCCAGGGGGGATTTTTTTAATGGTTCTTATTTCTGAAAATCAAAAGGACAATGATTTCTAATTATCTTCCAGGCATACCTATAAGAGCACCCAGTTCTTTCCCATATATTTCAGAAAAATGTTTTTGCACATGGGTAACTTCTGAATAGGATCTAAGCCCTTAAATCCAGGCTTGAGTTCTGTATCGCACTGCAAAAATGCACAGTGCAATTTTAAATCAGCCTCAGAAAGCTTATGTTCCAGCATAAGGTGGAGGATATTATTTGAGACAACCAGAATTTTTAAGTGGATAGTATGAAATGATAAATAATGGAGAAGACAGACAGGAATTAATGTGGTTCCAGTAGACATAATACTTAGGATTCTGCTAAAGATGGCTACATTTTGGGTGTATAAAAGCAAAAAATATCAGGCTCTTATCTTTTAGGTTCCCAAGAATTTACTATTCGGGATACAGAGGTTAGCAGGGCAAGGGTGTGTAATATATCTGAAAATCAAAGTTCATTACTTATCTTTACTTCATATCCTCTAAAATAAAACCAAAAAACCCAAACCAAAAAAATCTTAAAAGTATGGTTTCTGTTCACGCAGCTTAATGATACTTGTCAAAATAATACAGTGTGCCATAGCACTTACTAACGCAAACCGGGATATCTCACATAGCCTTGACTTTACAGCAGGAGTTCTGGATGTATACCAGACACACAAAATGGTCATTAACTTGATATGATATGAGAAAGGTGTTGAAGTGAATAACTTATAGTAGTAATAGTGGTTCTGTCTACGGACATTTTATCTTGCTCTTGAAAGGCAAAAAAATACTTTAACATGCTTTGTCTCCAGGCAAGTTTAGAGTGACCTAGAGACTTCTCAGTTTCAGAGTTCAAAATGTTCCCCTCCATTTATACTTGGTTATGATACATCACATCATCTCGGAGACTTAAAAAATAGAAGAGACTGAAATTCTAGGCAGGAGCACCTCCTAACTCCAAAAAAGCTGATACTGTGTGCCAAAATAATGAAAATACCCCAACTGTTTCCAACTATATAAATAGCTTAGATTTTCAGCTTTACTGCCAGAGATTGGCTAATACCCCTCAGTTTGTCCATCCAGTTTTACATTTACCAATAACTATTTCCCCCTCTACTATCTATTCCACACAGAACCTGAGGCACAGAGGTTATCAACTTCCAAACCCTCTTGTGCATAGAGAGACTCATAAGGTCACTGTGAACAGCAGCTCATCATTTATTCTCATTATACTGGCACATAAATCTACCGAGTGACCAGAGAAATGGGAATCTTGCTACTCTTAAAACATTCCTCATGTGCCTGCTGAAGGCATTGTGCCTATGCATTGCCCATGATTCCCAGAAATGCAGAGTTAAGAATAATTCGAGATACATGACAAGGAATAGGAGGGAAGGATGACCCGCATGTAAACTTTGGCAAAAAGTCCTCAAAATTAATTGCTTGAAATGGTTAAGAAAGTGAGTAAAAAAAAAAACCAAACTGTGATGCCTATCAATCTTATTTCTCAAAGGCTGACTGGCCTTAGTATAGTTTTGCATGCCATCCTCCCCCCCAAAAAAGGTCTATAAAATTATGATTAACCCTACAGTTCACGGTTTTATTCTGCCCTAAAAAAAATTCTAATGAGGTGCTTCATGGATAACAGCTTCACCTTTCTTCAGTTACTGTGTACTGACCTCTTCCAGCTGTCCACAGAAATGAGAGGTCCAGCAGACGAGCTGACTGCCACGGGGCTACAAATTCATCTGTGAGAGAGAAAGGTTTATCAAGTGAGCAGCAGTATGGCTGTGGTGCAAACATGGCATTCCTCAAAACTAGCACAGTCCAGGTCTGCCTGATGTGTCCATACAGATATAGTAAATTTCTTTTGTACAAAGGAAGAGCTATCATGTCATATATAAAAAAAAAATATTAAACATCTGCTCTCCAAACTCCTATAATTATAAATAGTTTGAGTGACAAATACTTCTGTCACAGTGTTCAGGATACCTTCAAAAGATATTCCTGGCACTGTGTGTGATTAACCATAGGCTGGCAGAGTTCACCCTTATAAATATATTCTGGATAAGCTTGTTGGTTTGAACAAGATTTTATGTGTCTGTGTCTAAAGGAAGAAGAGAAGAAGCAGGAAAATAGATTTTGTCTGTTGCTTGCACATTTTTTCAAGCTGACTGGTATAGCTTGATATCTGTGTTCTGACAGTAAGAAGAGCATTAAATTCCTAAAGGTTGTGTAGTACACAGCTCAACAGGTTTTATCACAGAAAAACTGAGTAGTCTTGATGAATGAAGTTTCATATAGGATAATGTTAAAAAAAAATTAAATATTATTTGCATAGATTGCATTAAGTTGCTTCTTTCCCACTCCTCCCAAGCATATCGGTACCTTAGAAATAAATTATAGTAAGAGGGCTATTAAAATAAAATCTAAAAAAAAACCCCAAACAACAAAAACTCAAAAACCTGAAGTCAATCTCAAACCACAAGACAAAGCAAACAGTACTGTAGTCTATTTTCAGACCTCCTCAAAATTATTCATATTCTAGTCATCAAATAAGCATGTATATCCCAGCCACCTTTTTTTCCTGAAATCCTGTTACATTTAATTATTTCTTCTTCATGTGAAGAAGGGAAAAAAAAAAAGCAAGCCCACCAAAATCGTAATGTCACATGTGCTTCTCTTTAAGAAAAAGGATCTCCCCAGTTCAGCCCCCTGGTAATGAAATCATGCTGCGGTTTCAGAAGTACGTAGATTAGGAAAGCAGCAGTATTGGTAACAATGTCATTGTCACAAAAGGTCAAAATATTCCTTCTAACCCTTTCTTAATTTCAGTCTTCCTGGGACTCTACTAACTATACTGGGACTTTCAACCTGTGCAAACCAGATTCTTTGCTAGATTTATGACTATGTAAAGAAACACTTCAGAGAAACATGAGGAAAACTGTGCAAAATGCTGAGGTTTAAGTGCTCTTTCAAAAAATATTGGTTGTCATTCTGACTCAACTGGAAGAAAAAGGGTTGCAATAGCAGCCTGCCTCGGTGGGTAGAGCCTGAATATGGGATTTTGCCTGGTTTATTTTAAGTCTGAGCAGCTAGCAGCTGGAGTATGTCCCACATGCTAACACTTGGAATTCCCCGGGGAGAAGGTTTGTTTCAAATGTAATGTCGGCCCTCCAAAGCTGGTCGTCTTTCTGCTTTATTGAGTTTACATACTCCATCACTGCCTCAAGTCTCGATGATTATGCATCTACTCTGAGCGATCAAACCTCCTCACCAATTTCATATGAACTGTTTTTGATTTAAATGCAATCTGTTAACAACGTGGACTCGTACACATACACACCCTCGCCAGATACTGAACAGACACGGTCTTGCAGACTTACACAGCAGCTGTGACAACAACTGATGTCACCTCCTTTGCAGAAATTTCCACAAGCGTCTTCCAAAGGCCAAGTTAAACAAGATAGAGCTTATCAGTTTCTTTAAAGTACTCTGGATGAGACCAGTACATGTGACCCTCCTTCCTGCCCGTGGGGGTGTGGTATGTCACAGCTCCCCTATCAGCTGGCACATGGCAGTGGGAGATATGAGACAGCAGAAAAGTAGTAGTAACAACATCACCCAGACCGCTGAAGACGGATCGAATACGCTGAGTAACTTCAGTGTGTGAGCGCTTACTTTCTGAAAACAGGTGGAGGGTGTTCAGCCCAGACTGCTGCTTACACATCCCACTCAGCACAGATGGGTGGTAATGTTGCCAGCAACACGTTGCAAAGGCCATGGTTCGTTAGCATCGTATTAACGCCTGTAGCAGAGAGTGGTAACACTACTTTTTTTTTTTCTTCTCACAGTTTTCTCCTCTTTTAGGTATTCTATGAATAAGATTACTAGCAGAGATATCTTGCCAATATCAATTCCTTAAACTCTCTGCCTCTGTTCTTGCATCAGAAATATCAGACAACTTCAGAAGTTACCCTCCTCAGTTTTACTGCTGAAACTACTGAATTTTTCAGGTTTCCTTCAGTGCCTTTAACAACAATTAAATGATCAGTTGCAAAGAGTTCATTTTTAAAGCTTTCACAATTATTTATTTCATTCAAAATACCATCTAGACAATAACATATTAACAAAAGCGTACATTCAAATACTTAAATTACTTGCAGTAATTTAAAAACATAGCCATAGTATTGAACATCACAAACAGACCGCTTGCAATTTTCACCCCAAGGCTCTCCCACTTCCCCTACATGGGCCTGTTAGCAGAGGACTGCCTTAAAACTCTTACCTCCAGCTAGTTATCATGTTTTAGTTAACAAATGCAGGTAATGCACCTTTTCCCTTGTGAATGTGACCTTTCAATTTCTGAATTTATATGCACTTATCCCTTCTGTCACCGTTCTGCTGGGCTTCACTAATAGTTTTCTGACAGTAAACATTTCTGCTTTTAAAAAGCTGGAAATATGTCAGAGGAAAAAAATAAAAAAAAAATCTGCTGAGCAAAGACAGACAGCTTTCAGGCATTTTTTTGTTTACGCTTCAGAAGTTAGGCAATTGTCTTCCTATTTGCACAGTACCACTGGCTAGATTGCATCAATACATTATCTTCTGTTCCTTCTTCTCCTTCGGGTTGTCATGCCAATCTGCTTCTACAGATTCATGCTCTTTGTGACTAAGAATTCACCTTATATGAGGACTTCTTGCACCAATATAGTTACAGTCACTCTTGATCACTTGGGCATGCCCTTTGTAATCTGTACTATGGGTGCTAGACTGATAGTTTTTGGCATACGGCAGCACACCATACTCCGGATCTAACACAATAGTGAAATACAGGTATATAGTGTGTATAAGTACACAAGAATTTGCGACAAAGATAGTAATAGAACCTGAAAAATCAGTCTTACCCTTCACTCTCAAGGTCATCTCCTTGCCCTGCTACTGAATGTAGATTGACACAACGTTGGTTTATTATTATTATTATTTATTGTTATTATTAATCAGATTTTCTGCAGTTCTGACAGATTGGGCCAATCTTACTGCAATCTCACAGCTGTTAAGAATCTCACTGACTTGTCTAGCCAGCTCTTATTGGATGAAAAAAAAAATAATCACCTTTACCCATTTCCTCTTTCAAAGTTAAGTATCTGCAGATAGAAAACAAGCTTTCTAGGGCACAGACAGCCTGCTGTATTTCAACTGTAGTGTGCCCAACACAAAATTGTGGCTGGAACCTAGGTATTAATGCCCTCTTAAATAATAATATTTTTTCAGGTTCTTGCCAGAGTTTTAAGAGATAGGTCTAGCCATGAGCATATTGGAGTAGTCAAGACACAGCTGCTCAAAACAACAACATGCAGCAGTCATGTATGCAATGAAAAAAGACCTCCTTCAAGAAAGCTATTGAGGACAGCTGCAGATCAGTCCTCCTCAGGGTTCATTAGGTTTTTTCATCTTCTGTAAGCCAACTCTGGGCATGACTTTAGAAGATGATTAAACCGAAGATTTGTGTGTCATTACACCCTTTCCAACTCCAGCTGCAACTTTTTATCCATGAAAGCCCCAGGATTCATGATCCTGGATAGAAGCCTTCCTGTCTCCAATATTTCCTTGGCATGTCAGTTAAAATCACTTCTCCTGCTATCACCTATTTCTGAACTGTGTTTAGTCAAAGATCTTTAATCCTTGCTGGAACTGTGTAAACAGCAGCATGGATTGCCAGCCACCTAAAATCACTCATGAGCCTTCAAGTATGGCAAGCAAAAAGCCTTACAGTATTCTCCCCAGCAATTCTTCCACAAAGGTGTAACAACCTTTGTGCTCAAGTTTACTTCACCTTTACCCTGTAGTGATGCTCTGCATGCTCCTGTTTTGTACCGGACATATATATTTTTATATATAATCCTGCCCATACAGATGATGAAATGTCAGCTATGAATCAAGAGAATTCATAAGTCTCTGCCAAAGGTACTCATAGCTGTGAGTTGCACACACAGGTGCTTTAAGCACTAAAAACAGACCCGGCTTTCTTCACACCTGAAATACGGGCCCATAGTCCATATACCTACAGAATTCACAAGTCAGCGCATGATAGCCCGCGCACAGTGAATTTTAAAGGCAGACACATGACCTCAGATTTCACTCATAAAGAGCAACCTGTACTGCAATGTTTGAGACTTACGAGTGCAAACATAGCAGAGGCACTACAGGACTTACATGAAAAATAATTATTCCATGTGGAAAGGAAGTTGGCTTGCTTTGAGCAGAGGTGTTAATAAACTAATCTTTTTCCCCAGCACTAGCCTGCTTACCTGAAAATATGAAAACATCTACTGACGCAATGTCATATTTATTTGAGGTGGGTATCATATCCCACACATGTTAAATGTCTTGCTGCATTTCAGACTAAGATGGTAGTTAATCTGAATGCCAGTTATAAGAGTCATTTACTAAAAAGTAAGCCTTGGACAACTGTGCTGCAATTTTAGTAATTTGAGGGCAGAGAGGCATGCAGATCATAGTATATGAATACAGCTGAATTTGAAAAAGTAGCATCAGAATAGATACCTTACCCCTCTTCCACCAAGTTCAGGATAGTTAATAAAAGCTGGACCTTGAATGACAGTAACAAAGCAGGGACGCGGCACAGAGAAGACTTGCCTCATCACAGATATCCACCAAAGTAAGGATAAAAGCAGCAGCAACTGGAGCAGGGGAAAAGGTGGAAGGATTAAAAATATCTATGGTAAAACAACATATTATCTGGGTCCCCCCTAAAAGACAATATAGCTTTGTTTCTTAAATAAGGTTTCTTCTTCTCCTTGTCTCCAATATGTTTCAATTACAATCAGTGGTAATTCTCTAGCAGCAGCAGAAGTGAGAACACTTGGGTAGATATTGTATTAGCAAATTAAGTATCAGCTGTTCTGTCTGCACCCTAGCCTCTTCTTCCATTAGCAGAAAATTAGTTTCCTCTGCCAGCATGAGTATGCATGTAGTAGGTTCCTAACCCTATCAAAATGAGTCAAGGTCTGAAAATGGGGAAGATAAAAAAAATATAGAAAGGGTTTAACATTAAGCCAAACCCTACCAAGAGAATTAAGCAGTTATGCAACCGTACCTGCAGGCCGGGTGGGATCCCAGTGACACTGAGGGTGTGGGACAACCTCCTCACCTGCTTTCTTTAGAGACAGAACTGAAATAGGCACAAACCAGAAAGCACCTCACCCACAGCAATACAAATGTGTCTAGGAGTGAAGCTCTGTTAATGCAAAGTAGGCAGCAGTGACCATCAAATCCCCTGTAGCTCAGAGAAACACAGGACCATCATAGACAGGCAAGATGTAAAATCTCCATCTCCTCCCTTGAAGTTTAAGTATGTAGGCTTCTTGGTTCTGAGTTTTAGATAAAATTTCAGTAAGGATAGGAAAGGATAAACTTTGTTGTATCAGGTTGGGATGCACCCTTTCTACATTTTTTTTTCAGCCTAAAGGGGTTTAGAAAGCAAGTACTGTCTAAGCATTTGTCTCCTGAAGTAGGAAATTAGACATAAGCTGCTAGGACACTCAGTGGAAGATGCTACTGGTCAGCTGCTAATCTGTGAGGCAGTAACTCCCTGGACATTCACACCTCAGGGGAAGCCCTCCCATAACTGTTTCCCCCATGACTCTATTTTCTCCTGTGTTATCATCTCTGCAGTAAGATGGTGACAGAAGATCTAAAAGAGAAAAGTTAAAAATTGAGCTTATATCACATACCCCATCTATGTAATTCTTGGACCTGCTTCTATTAATTGATCCATTTATTTTCTCTTCCCAGAACTGAAACTGTCTGCCTTCGAGGGAGGACTTTGCTTTTGCTCTGTTTGTGGAAATGGGTGTGTGTATTTGGGTGTGTTTGGTTTTATAGTGCTAGCTTTATGTGCTCTAAAATAAGCAAGCTCCAAGACTGATTGCTGTATGGAGATACACAACATAAATAATTTCTCACTGACAGCCCAAGGCAGATCGTGCAAGGCCATTTATAAGACACTGAAGTGCTAATACATGGTATGCATGAGCACCTTTTACATGTATTGCACACGCCTACTTGCCTGGAAGCAAATCAGTAACTTCCTACACCAAAGCTTGCATTTGTCTGCTCTTATTAGAGGCGGGATGGTGCCCTAGGGAGGGCCACAGGCATTCCATTGCTTAGGATCAGTGCCTGAGCAAAATGGAAAGGCTGCTAAAAATAAGCAACATTTGCTCATTGGTATAAATAACAAAAGCAAGAGAGAAAGAAAAACGGAAAGAGAACAACATGAAAATGAAAACTGGCCCCAGATCAGGCCTTGCAGAATGACTAGTCACCTCCTCATTGCCAATTCTGTCACCATCTCCAGTATGGGCAAGGTACTTTCCACTGCCAAGTGCCCTCAGCTTCTTTCCTGAGAGAACCATTACTTGCAGATTCTCAGTGGGCCTGAGCACAGGGGGTAGCTCCCACAGTTCCCTAGAAATTTCAGGGCTTGGGCATATTGAAACAAGGACGCAGCACTTCACAAGCCAGCACAAAATGCCAGCGTGATCCCCGCAGTAGCTTGTGAAGCAAGTATTTGTTTTATCTCTGTTCTGTTTATAAAGGGTATTATGGAAGGGAGAAGGGGGAGGGAAAGGGTTGCACTTCAATAAAGCTATCATCATTAAAAACTTTATCCGCTCTTTATTAAAGTAGAAATAACTTTTGGATTCCCATTTTCCTAACTGACTTCCCTTGCAAATATTTCCCAGAGCACACTTGAATGCCTATGCTCCAACTATAAAGTTGAGAAAGCTAAGTACCACCTATCTATATTTGAAGGAAAATAAGACTAAGCTAATTAAAAACTCACCCTTGCCCTGTATTCCTAAAAGCACTGCACACTCCGATGGCACCAGATATTTCAGGGTGGGCTGCCTTTTTATACAAGTGGAAAGTTTAATGCATAGTATGCTTCTGGTTACTTTTGATTTTAGGCTCTCATTGATAAAAAGGAATAATAATTGTGAACAAGCTCCCAAGTAACACACTCAATTTTTCCTCTGCTTCTGTTTCATGTATTTTATTGTAATAAAGCACACACACAAAAAAATCTATTAGCCCTACAATTAAACAAATAGTGGTATTAACAACTCCCACTCACCGCCTTAAGCAGGTTTAGCTGAAGCAGCTGTCTCTGTCCTGTGTCTCTGCCAGAGGTCATCATCCTGCAGCAGGATCAGCTGATCCTCCTGGATAAACTCCTGGGCAAGTGCAGTCTACAGGCTGCAGCATTAACATAAACCACCTCCAATTTCAGTTTACTCTGGCAGTAACCTCCTGGAAAAATAAAAGGGAGGAAACCTAAGGCTGGTAACTGTTTCATCTCTTAGTATCAGATAAATCCACCTTTGATTACATTTCAAAGCCCTAAAAAATGGAACAGTCAAGGGGTTTGTAATAATGGTCTGGCTTACCATGAATTAACATGAATTCTCGTAATGAAAAAGGTTACTAGCACAATGCTAAAATAAGAGATAAAAAGGTCTTCTAGAGTTTACACAGGTATGTGTAGACTTTAAACATTTTCAAAAATAGCTATAGCTGCTAACTCTGTGAAATTTTAAACTATTTTCTGAGCTAGAACAAGTTTGAGTATTTCCATATGGCCCCAACAATGTTACAATACCCAAACTATCACAGTTACAACGTGAATTCCCAAGCAGTAGAAAGACGAGAGAAGGACAAGGTTCCTACTCCAGTGAGGTTATTTTCCATGTCAGACCAACAGATGACCGGCTCAAAAGCTATCAATGTCTCTTTGGCATCCAAAGTGGAGATACAAATACTTACAGTGGATTTGCTTACTGGTAACTCTAGAGAAAACAGCAGGTGGTTACAGTTAAGTTTCTAGTGCATGCATTTCACACTGTCCAATTCGCATGAAACAGAGAAAGATGACAGTCTTGAGTAATGGTGTGAATGAAGAGAGTGCTAAACAGTAGGTGTACCTTGAAAGCAGGAAAATAATAAAAAAGGAGAGGCATGGCCTCCGTAGTACAGTGAGTGTGTGCAATAAGAGAAGATTCAAAAAGGAGGACAAGATTTATTATGCTTAGTCTAGAGCGTGATGCTAAGGTGTTTGAGCCTGGGAGATGGAGAAGACTGAAATAATGAGGAACTTTCAAAAGGAGAGTGATTTGTGGTATCTGGAAGGCTTTCGTTTTACAATGCTTGAACCACACTGATGTAGCTGCAATACCACAAAGTCCTGGTATAGGTGCATTGCACTGAGATGAGAGGATCTTCTGTTGTGGCTTTCACCACACTTGTCCTAGCTTCCTACATACAGTTTGCACTGATATGGCTCCAGCTAGCCCCAAGATATCAAACCCTGACACAGCCATGCACCCCTCTCATGCCGCCCTTCCAAACAACACAGGCAAGACTTTTTCCTCTCAGTCACGTTTGTAACCGTGAGCACTAACCTGTAAATTCAGAGCACGTGTATCTGCACAGAGATGAGCAGGGCCTTGTGTCTAACATGTAATCCCTGCCCAAAACCAGCCACTAAAACTGCAATGCTACATTTTT
The DNA here is from genome assembly GCF_000703405.1 of Apaloderma vittatum. Taxonomy (NCBI): domain Eukaryota; kingdom Metazoa; phylum Chordata; class Aves; order Trogoniformes; family Trogonidae; genus Apaloderma; species Apaloderma vittatum. The sequence continues at coordinate 25,785 of NW_009705570.1, read as the reverse complement.
GGGACCATGTCACTTAAGTGATCCAGAAACACCGCGAGTACAAGAGTAGAGGAGAGGGAGTGTGACATGGCTGGCTTGAGGCACACGTGGCAAGGGCAGGCATGGAGCCAGGCAGCTCCCCAAAGGCAGCGGAGCCAGGCCCGCTCCCACCCGAAGCCGCCCTCCCTGCTATTCCTGTCACGGGCCGCTCCGCAGAGCCCCTGCCAGCCCGCAGAGGAGGTCACAGGCACATGATAAGGATAAGCGGGAACCAAAATGAGATGGTACCAAATTAATTTCCCTTTGCGTGACCTATGCACTAGATTTTTCTGGCATGTCAAAAAGCACAAAGAGAAACCCACTGGAATAAGCAGGGCCCTGTGTCAGCAAAACACTTCATTTCTCACCTGAAACTCTCCTGCCAGCGGAGCTGTGACGGTAACGATTACTCACTGTTTCCAACATGGCACCACACGTTTAAGAGATGATTATGAAGGGATAGGGAGAGTATTCATCTCATTTTCCTTTCTTGAATCTTTAAAATAACTTAGAGGGCACAAGGAAGAGATGAAAGATGCCATTTTTGCTCTCAAAAAAAGTACAAGGACAGGGAATCCCTGGTTTACTACCAGGTAATGCTTCCGCTATCTTCAGCTTGTCTAATGTAAGTAGTTCAATCAAGCAAAGAAAAAAAAAAATCTTGACAATTGTATTCAGTCAAGAATCGAGGAAGATCTGAAAATACATTTTAAAATGAAGGTCACCAAATCTGACCTTCTGTATTGTTCAGACAATGAAATTCCCTCCCCTTACACTTTTGTCCATGTCTTTTGCTTGCTGCAACTTTTTTATTAAATATTTCAGCCAACAAAAGGAAATAGCAAAACCAGAAAGGAAACAAGACATTATTTTTCAGGGAAACAGGAAACTAATTCAGCAAAGTGGGTCAAAGGAAACACTGAAAAATACAAATCCACCCTACAGTTTAACTTGAGTGAGAAAGTAATGGTCCTCAGACAGTTCTCGTAGCACTTAATAAATAGCTCAAATTTGGTTTAGAAATCAATAGAGAGAAAGCAGAATAGTCACCTAATATGAACAAATAGGCCAGCATTTGGGGCTCAGGAAAAGGCTATGCTAATAAAATAATATAGCAGCAAACACATGTATTTGCTAAAGATCATACAGGTCCCTTTCTATGCATTTTGAGAAACATTATCTATATATCCACTAAAAGTTGAAGAGAGGTATCTGACAGCGGATAAGGGCATCCTTAGATGAGGCCGATGGTGGCTTTAGCTGTGTCACAAGGGAGCAAAGCAACAGAAGCAGCCCTCCCTCACAGCAGAATTGAGATTGTAAGCAAGACAGAATTGTACATCTGCATAGTCCTCAGAGAGGAGAAAGTAGGTAAATCAGGAGAACAGGAAAACGAGACAGTTGTATCAGAAATGAATAGGAGAAGAGGGTTGAAGGTGTGGAACAGGGATTGCTCAGTCCAGAAAAATACTCCTGGGAAAGGTTCCCACTGGCTACAAGCAGCATCACTTGCAGTGTGGCTGTTTAGAGCTAGGCTCTCTGAGGAGCACTGCGAGCAGCAGTAGGGGCACCAGAAAGGTGAGGAGGCCTCATCACAGGACATTTTGTCCAGCTCTGTGACATTCTGTGTGCCATGCTTTAAGCCAGCTTTCTCCCTCACAGCAAATTCCAAGGAGAAAACTGTTTACAGCACATTAAAACCTTTGAAGGGAAACTCCAAGCATTGAGGCTGTTTGCAGCCATCGGACTTGTGCCCTGTTTTGTGCCTACAAACGCACAGTAAATGAGAGGTGCTTTGGCAATAGTGTGAAGAGGCTGTCCCACTGCAACTCTGACCTTTCCCTCAGCTTCAGGCCATGCCATGCCTCCTACTTTACTTTCAAACAGCTAACTGGCAGAGAAATCCATGATGTAATCCAGTAACTACACAAAATTAGCTCTAGCTAACTGTGAATTCATTTATTCTTCCTATTTGCTGAAACATAAAACTTGATGAGTCAGCATATTTTACTACATTTAACACTATAAGAAAGGCAAAGGCACAAAGAAAAATATCACTGATATCTAAGTTAGGGACAATCATGGCAACAGAACAATTTAATATACCCGAATAACTTTATTACTATCATTCATTTTCTAGTTCTAGTCTAGCCTTTTTAGGATCAAAAAAAAAAAATTTAAAAAAATCTTTATCTCTTCCTATGGATGAATAAAAAAAACCCAAGCAAACAAAACCAAAAAACCCAACAACCCACAAAACAACAAACAGCCCACCAAACTAACCATTCTTCATGTTCATTTGTGGAATAAGACTTTTTCTGCAAGCTTTAAGTACCTCTATATGTCTAACAGCAAAATAAACACCACTTGCCAAATAAATCTGCACTAATCTAATCTCACAACATCTAACCGCTCTCCATGTCTCCCTATTGTTATACCCCAATGGAATGATTTTGCTAGCCCTCCCCTAATCCCATTGCTTCCTGTACCTCCTGCATCTCAAAGGCATGCAAATGAATCCTTAACAGCTTTTCTCCTTTCTTTGACACATTCTTTTTTTTTCTTTTTTTTCCCCTTTTTATTTTAATAGGCTAGAAACAAACACACATGTATTTATTTACATTGTGATAGTCTCCAAAGGCTCCATCCAGAGCAACAGTCAGAGCAAACAACCAATCAGCAAAGCAAGTCCAGAGTTCAAGCAGCAGCAATCGATGCGCTGTTCTCCTACGCTGGCAAACTGGCATATGGGTACACGTAAAACAGAGAAGTGCTCAACGAACTCCAGCAGCACTGTGAGTTATAATTGCTTCCTCCACTAAATTGTTTTGTGTTTGAAGTATGGGAATGCATTTCTTAAGTAGGGTTTCTACTCTTTACACTGTCATAAAAACTGGTTTCTGCCACCTCTGTCAATATATATGAGGTATTGCAATAAATAGGCACAACTCTCATAACCAGGCAGTTAAATCTACATGGGCAGATCAAGCGTTATTAGAACAAAGCCCAAAAACACACAACCAAATAAAAGTATGGTTTCTTGACTTAGGTAAGATTACAAAAAAAGTGAAGGGCAATATTTTCAAATATAAAAGCAAACAATAGGCCCCTGAATCTGTACTGGGACACACTAATTAAAGCTCTATGCCTCTTCAGGGAACTATTTCAGTTAAATAGGATCAATTTGGTTTAATACACTCTATTTTGGTTAAATCGCAGGCAACACACCTATGAAGCAATCTGCAAACTTTCAACAGCAGAGCAGAGCACATAGTTCCACCAGAGGAAACTACGGGGCTGTCGCTGTTGGCCGAGATATCCTTGTGTCCCGTTGCAACACAATTACTCCAGGCAAGTATAAAAAAGGGTTCATTATTTGCCACTCTTGCCAGTGACGCCTCTGGCAAAACTTACTGCAATAATCAGCCTACACCTCTTACCTCGCTGCACAAAGTGCATCTTTTCGTCCTTCTCAATAACTAGAGTCGCTTTTTTTTCCCGGTTGTGTGATATAGCTTCTGAAAATGCAGCACTTCAAGATAGAATAAAAAGCAAACAGCAAGGCTGGCTCTAGCATAACAAGAGGACTGCCCCCTTCTAGTCTCCACATCATCACACTTGGCTGTAAATTGTGATGGTCAAAAGAGCAAGAGCTGTCAAGGGTTAGTTTTTTCATGGGGTTTACTTAGTGGGAATCGTTAAGAAAATAAATCCAGGTTTCAGGTGAGGATGCCCAGCTGTGTCAGTGATGTTAGGCAGGGGTCACTGAAGTGCCCTTTCCACAGTTAGAAGAATTTAAGCTTGCATATGTTGGAGGAGGGATAAGGTAGGAAACTTACCACAGAAAATAGAGATTATTCCTGAATTTTGGGGCCAGGAGATGCCTAATGGATAAATACAAATGAACTCTCCCCTTCCATAATCAGTCAAAACAGACATTTCAGGAAAACTGGCTACCTCCTGATGTTCTCCTGAACCACCTGCAAATGCCCAAGCATATTTAGTTTGAGCTTTAATCAGATGGCTTGCAGAGAGACTCATCCTTTGTGCAAGGCGTTTGACACTGTCCCACATGACATCCTTGTCTCTGAAATGGAGAGACATGGATTTGACAGGTGGACCACTAGGTGGATAAAGAACTGGCTGGATGGTCGCACTCAAAGAGTTATGGTCAATGGCTCGATGTCCACATGGAGACCAGTGACAAGTGGAGTTCCTCAGGGGTCTGTTCTGGGTCCAGTGCTGTTCAACATCTTTGTCAGCAACATGGATGACGGCACTGAGTGCACCCTCAGTAAGTTTGCCGACGACACCAAGCTGTGTGGTGCCATGGACTCACTTGAGGGAAGAGATGCCATCCAGAGGGACCTTGACAGGCTGGAGAAATGGGCCAGTGCAAACTGCATGAGCTTCAACAAGTCAAAATGCAAGGTCCTGCACCTGGGTTGGGCTAATCCCAGGCACAAATACAAACTGGGAGCAGAGTGGGTTGAAAGTAGCCTCGAAGAGAAGGATTTAGGGGTGTTGATAGATGAGAAGCTCAACATGAGCCGGCAGTGTGCTCATGCAGCTCAGAAGGCCAACCGCATCCTGGGATGTATCAAGAGAAGCGTGGTCAGCAGGTCAAGAGAGATGATTCTTCCCCTATACTCTGCTCTTGTGAGACCCCATCTGGAACACTGCGTCCAGTTTTGGTGTCCCCACCATAAGAGGGACGTAGACCTGTTGGAGTGTGTTCGGAGGAGGGCCACAAGGATGATCCAGGGGCTGGAGCACCTCTGCTA